>NC_041066.1:17434899-17617187 GCF_900634775.1 Gouania willdenowi
TATTAATTAAAAAAATAAATAATGCATATAAATATAAGAAAAACTGGTAGTCTTCCTAGCAACATTGGTAAAATACCAATAAATAGTTCTTTTTTTGTCGTGTAATTTATCATTATCGCTCATTTCAGAAAGAAATGGAGATCTAGATATTCAAATTTAAAAGGCACCATACCTTAAAAGACAGACAGTATTCATGGTAACTTCAGTCAGGTGTAATAAGTTACTTTTAACCTTATTTACAGATCATTAAACATATATTAAACATTTAAAATTGAGTAAAATTGAATCACTTCGTAATTGTATCAGTTGTTTAAGAAGAGCAATTGAAAGATATATAAAAGTAAGTTTATTTACTTACTAAGCGATTATTCACACAATACAGACACCATTGCTAAACAAACAACAACGCCTCTTTGTTATTCTTATCAGTCGCTTTTTACCTTGGTATGCTAAAGCTAATAGCTACTCACCAAAGTGAACAAACCCACACGATTTATATCTTATTTAGCTCTGACAACAGCTGTACACGTGTAATAAACGCTGTAGTTTTAAACATACCGAGCAATAACATCTTTTTCTGAAGTGAAAATGATTTGTTTGATTGTTAATGCTGCTAAGACTGATAGCACTTAGCTTCGGCTCAACAAACGGGTGCCGACACCTCAAGACTGAACATAAACAATACGTTATTTCATATTAAACACATACCAGCCAGTTCCCGCTTTGCCGATAGTCTTGAGATTAGCTGCACGGAACATTAAACCCACCAAATACCCGATACCCTTAACCAGAAACAACGGACACAGGTACACACAACACATATAGCATAGTGACAGAGGATAGCGACGTGCTAGCAGCGGCTAACGGGACGATTTAGGACTGGGAGGCGATGGTGCTTTCAGGAGCAGCTGGGAAAAGAGGAAACAATCTATTGTCCATGGCATTCATCCATCAATTTTCTGACCCTTTTTAGGGTCGCGGAGATAATGTCTAACGTAAAAGTGAGAAATATTTTATATATTGCTGTTGTTATTGTTGTTGTAATAATAATAATAATAATGATTATTATTATTATTATTATTATTATTATTATTATTATTATTATTATTATTAATAACAATTTAAAAATCCCATTTCATTACTATTTTTGTAGTGACATGAATTTTTTTTTCAGGTTTTCAGTATGTATAAATATTTCCCCCTTTTCCATACAAAGTATAATTTCTTTTATTTCCCATATATGGTTTATTTATTAATTATTTTAACTATTATATAACATATATATATATATATATATATATATATATATATATATATATAATTTTTTGACTTTCTGTCTGTTTGCTTTTTATTGGTTTGATTATTACATAATTTAACTATTTATTTATTAATTAATTAATTTGTCTCTGTTTGTGTTATAATTGGGTTTTTTATTTATACACTCATTTATTTATTTAACTATTAATTAAATAATTTGTCTCTGTCTAATTGTATTTGATTTTCTCTCGTGCAAAACAATTGGAGTCAATGCAAAAATGGCATTTTTAAACATTACTTTCATCAATAAATTCATGGTTAAAAAACAAAACAAAACACCAACATATCCATGCTGCCTGGATGCAATATATGTATTTTGAGATTTTTGTCTCGATACAACTAAGTATATTATTATCAATAATAATAATAATAATAACTATTATATAGTAATAATAACAAGGATATACTTTAACTGTGGCATATTCGTTAAATATGTTTAATGGGATCAGCATTAAAGATGCATTGTTGGAAGTTCTGCAGAGCAAAGTCATCAAGTGTCGTGAAGGCAACTGAACCACACATCTTGGACTTTGTGCATTGTTCTATATGGACCACTAGGGGGCAGTGTACTATAAAAATAAAAATAGAAACTGGGCACATGCTAGATTGTGTTATGTATCAAAGGTCACAACAGTGTCAGAGTGTGTATCAGTGTGTGTATCAGTGTTCACTGGAAGAATCAGGAGGAGAAGTGAGGTCAACTATACCCCTGTGATCTCATCTGTTAGTGGTTCAACAACATCACCTGTTCCACTCTTTGTGTACAGCTGAGAAACATATCTGATAGTGTTGTCAGACATACCTCAATCAAGAAGAGAGTATACGTTCATCGAGAGCATTTTGTCCTTTGAAGGGCATGTGATCTTGTGTGACTGAGGAGGTCCAGTCAGACTTAGCAGGTGTCTCCCCTCCTCAAATGTCTAATAAGAAGTCACAGGGTGTGGTGGACGATGACCACTCTGAGCCCATCTCAGGTTTCTGTGCAAGGGGCCCCAGGTAAATTTAGTAAGTCGCTGTCCACTTGCACTGGACACACACTTTCAATGCTCAGAGAGAGAAGGAGCAGCCTGGACATCTTAGAAAAACAGAGATAATGGAAACATGATAAACGACGAAGAAGAGTTTGATGAAACAGTGCAGCACGATGCTACAGAGACAACCTGGAGCTGGGTAAAGTGATTTCATCAACCTCTGCATGTGAGATGCACTCGTCCACTAGTTTGTTATTGCATGGATTCTATCAGTCGTCACCAACCTTTCTGTAACTGTAAGATACTGAATAAAACACCAGTTTGAAACACACTTTTTAAATGCAAAAATATTCACAGTTTTACTTTAATTAGAGGGTGAGATAATAAGGAAGGCTAGCAGTAACTTGACAAGGTCGGAAATGTTTTAAGTTTCAACATAAAACACTTTATTTCTCCTAACTTATGCAATTTTTTTAAATTTTCATTACATTTCATTGAAAATTGTCATATTCTTATTTTACTAGCTACTTTTAAGCAATCATATAACATGTAACATTTGTAAAATGTTACAATTATGTCATATTTTACAAAATCCACCTTACGTTTTGAAAAATATATCATATATATATTTATTGTTGTATAGAATTGACCCAGACACCAAATCTGCAGGACTTCAAAACATTTGTTGCAATGTTTCAGTGAAGATAAACATTTAAAAAGGGTTAATTTAATACTTAAACTTTATCAGCAGTATACTCTAGATGGAATTCATTGGTGACTAGAACACCTGAAGGCCCCTCACACGGTCCAGGTGGGCTACCTGGTGCCCGCGGACGCCGTGTTGGTGACCCCTGGGCCCTGGATTATATTGTGCTTTGGATCTACTCCAGCGTTTTTCAACCTTGGGGTTGGGACCTCATGTGAGGTTAAATTAAGTCACCTAAAATGTCTAGTAATTAATAAAAAAGTAAATAAAAAAAAAAAACAATCACTGATTTAAGATTTGTTTTTGAATTTTTGTTAATTATTCTTTTACAACTTAAAACACAATCTGACCCAACTGTATTCTATACTTTCACTTTGTCAAATTTAAATCTAGTTAATAATAAAATGTAGTATGAAAATATCTGAGCTGGCGCAACTTGTTACTAATACTGGCAACTCTGTATTTGTAATACAGTATAATAAAACATGATAAAAAAAAAAACTACAGTATTTCTAGAAAAAAAAAAAGTATTTAGGGTCACCAAAAATTCTTGATATTAAAATAGGGTCACAATCCAAAAAAGGTTGGGAACCATTGATCTACTGCTTTTCATCATGTCTTCTTATAGAGGAAGAGAGGGAAGCAGTCTTAAAAGGCACGTAAAGTGACAGACCAGATGATGTAACATCAGGATTAACAATGTGATAGAGTCTCATTCTCTCTCTTATTTAGATCTAATAAAGCACATTCACACATTTTCAGTCCATGCAAGCTTCATTCAAACACTATTAAACTAAAAAACAGTGATCAAAGTACTGTACTTAGGTCCTACTAGAGTTTTTCTCCGAATCAAGGCATTCCTGCCATTGTTTGCGTCAAGTCTCATGATCCTCAGCCGATGGTCTCTGAACCAATGAGTGGCTTTGATTGAAAACCAAAGCCTGGCTAATGATTATGTAATAAATCTGTGGGAAAACAGCCCTGCTCCTGTTGAGTTCACTGAAATGTTGTTTAGACCATGGCCTGGAACACAAATGTATGATACCGACCATTCAGAATCACTAGTGAGTCATATGTATCAAAATAAATAAATAGATGTAAAAATTTTAAAGGTTTTTCATTGCATAAGTGTGTTAATTATTATAAAGGTAAATACAAGCTGAAAGTGTTTAGCATTAAAATAAAGCTAAATGACTTACAATAGTCCCAAACTATCATCAGATTCATCATATCTAATTTTTTAATGACTGTTTAATAAGTCGATTTAAAGATTTAGGTTCACATATTTAAGTTTGACACATTAGATTAGAACAAAGGTATGGGGTGCCGATTGTAACATTGCTCACGCTAAAATACACATGTTTAGCAACAAACCACGTTCAAAAAACTTATGTGGATTTTTTTAATGTTACTTTTGACCAGATTTCCAGCAATATTTGAAATTTGTGATTTTTTTTTTTTTTCATGTAAAAATATAATGTCAATGTTAAATCTACATCCATCCATCCATTTTCAAACCCGCTTATTTCTGTTTTTCAGGGCCGCAGGAGTCTGCTGGTGCCTATCTCTGACTCACACTGGGCACTATGTTAAATGTAAATTTAAAGGTTAAATATAAATGTTACATTTAAATATAAATGTTACATTTAAATATAAATGTTACATTTAAATATAAATGTTAAATCTAAATGCTAAATTTTAAATGTTAAATGTAAATCTATGAGTTAGATATAAATGTTAAATCTAATTGTTACATTTAAATCTAAATATTACTTTTAAATATAAACGTTAAATCTAAATGCTAAATGCTGAATGTCAAATCTAAATGCTAAATGCTGAATGTCAAATCTAAATGTAAATCTTAAATGTAAACGTTAAATCTAAATGTAAATGTTAAATGTAAATGTTAAATGTAAACATTAAATCTAAATGTAAATGTTAAATCTAAATCTAAATGTTAAATCTAAATGTAAATGTTAAATCTAAATGTTACATTTAAATCTAAATGTTAACTCTAAATCTAAATGTTAAATGTAAATCTTAAATGATAAATGTTAAATGTAAATATAAATGTTCAATGTTAAATCTAAATCTAAATGTTAAATATAAATGATAAATGTTAAATCTAAATCAAAATGTTCAATGTTAAATCTAAATGTCACAGGTGAAACTAAATATTTAGCTAATATGCAAATTCACCAGAAAGGTGAATTTACGTATGTGAATGTATGTTAATTCACATACGAAGATGCTTTCTTACAAACTTCATTAGATTCAGTGTCGGTTTTTGTTTTTTGTGCTTGTAACTACAGTTCAGTCAATGATATTGTCAACTGTCAGCTTGTTTCTGATGTCTTAATAAGGGCAATGTCACAACAAGTGTTAAAAAGGACGGTGCTGTAACATTAGGTGCTGTTTGTACTGTACGTGCTGTTTGTGCATTCAGAGTAAATCAGCTGAGTTGAGTTCTTACTGGTTGTTCTTGGAAACATATCAGTGACGGACTTCGGGGTTGCTCACGTGTCCTTGGAGCTTCCAGTGACACTGGCTCAATGATTGATGTGCAGTGGACCCGTGTCCATACTAGAAATGTAAACGTTTGCTGACCCTGCTGTAAATAAGCTGCAGTGTTTTGTTGGGATGTTGTAACTTTAGCTCAAGTGTTTTTTTTTTTTGTTTTTTAACACTGTAAAAGGAAGTAAATACATCACTGTAAGTTTGCTCTCAGGTTGCAGTTATGCGCTTGTGTTTTTAAACTTGCTCATGGTTTACTTTATATATGAAATGATAGCTTATGTTTCATTTAATAATATATCACTATAGTCTCTGTTAATGTTGAATTGTGATTTAGGTTCACCAGTTTAATTTGAGGGGGTGAAACTTACATACTTTACAAATGGCACTTGACATCTCCTAAAACATAGCGACACACAGCAGGGCACGGTGTCAGAAGGAAAGGATGGAAAATCCCCCACAAACATGCACATTTTTCCTTTCATGGTGTAGGAAAAAAAAAAGAGAGATTGCTTCAAACTGAAAGAACAATTAGGGAAGTCAACCATAATATGACCTGCACTTTCCCACACACACACACACACACACACACTCTCAGCAGGCTAAGTAGGAGCTGCACATGAGGTTGGTTAAGCATGCAGCTGCTCCAATATTAGGAAAGAAAGAAAGGATCGTGACCCCATTTTTATATCACAAATTCCTAGCGACCCCAAAGACTCTTTTCTACGAATAATTTTGAATTATGTTTGTTACACTGTATAATAATAACAAGGATTAGTTAGAAGAGGTGCCAGCTCAGATATTTTCATACTATACTTTATTTATTCACTACTTCATTTTCTTCTTTTTTCTCTTTCTTTATACTGCATTTTATTTAAACTAGATTTATATTTGATTTTATTTCGAACATGAACACAACAGCAGTGTATCTCACAATGAAAAAAAATAAAATGATAATATTAATAATTTAAAAAAAAAAAAAAGTATTCAAACAAAGCAAATAGAGAACAAATGGTCGAAAATCCTGCTTGTGAAGCCCATACATGTTCAAAATATCTAGTGTATATATAATATCTAGTGCTATGCATATAATCTTCTTATAATATACACCTATTTACACTCTAAATATACATATATATACATACACATAATTAATTGATATATATATATATATATATATATATACAGTATATATATATATAATTATACAATTTATGTGATCCACTCTACATTCATCTGTCTACACATAAAATGAGCCAAAAGCAGTCAACAGTGGCACAAAAAAGTGACAAAAAAAGAGGAAACAAGTGGTATGTAATGGGTAAAGGTAGCTTAAATGAGCAAAATGTGGCAAACAATAGTATAAAAGGGAAAAAACGTGGAATAAAAAGAGGAAAAATATAGGCGAAAAAAGGAAACAAGTATTATTTATTGGGCAAAATTTAGCTTATTTAGATGAAAAGAAAAGTGGCAAAACAAAAACAAAAAAAATGGTTAAAGAATCGACAAATGGATGAAAATTAAGAAAAGTTAAAATATATAGGCAGAAGGAAGCTAAAATCTGAAAAACGAAAAAGTGTCAAATTTTTGGGGGAAAAGGGGCAAAAATGGGACAAATGAAGTTGCAAAATGGCCAAAGAAAAAGGTAAAAAAAAAGGGGTTAAAAAGTTTCCCCTTTTTAAGGTTTTCTGAGGGAAAACTGCCAAGCTGGGTTTTAATGTCAGTTTAACTTGTTTTTGGTGGTAAACAGTTTAAAACCCAGGAGACAGACAGTAGACCACATCCTCTGCTCACCCTGTGACTGAAGCTGGCCTGTGATTGGTCAGAAATATCACCTCACTGCATCAGACCCACGAGGTGACTTTAAATGATGACGTAGCTTCGATGCTTCCCGCCTTTAAATCACAACAGCTGGATAAACACCACCACAGCCACATCAGGAAGAGACGATACACTTTGAATAAAAAAATAATTAGCTTAAATAACGTTTTCAAATAACATTCCAGCTTTTGTCCTCTTAGCGTGTTAAAATGCATTTTCATGTTACACCCGAGCCTCAAACCTTTTTTTTTTTTTATTTTTATTTTTTAATTTATTTATTTTTATTTGAAAAATACAAATTTACAACAAGGCAGAAGTGTACACAGAAAGGTGACAAGCAAGCAAGAATCGTACATTGACAATTGAAAGAAAAATAAATTAAAGTGGTAAATCAGTTATTATCCCACTTCAAAAATATAGTTATATATTGTCACAGTTTAATTTTAAATTTAAATTTAAATTTTAAATTTCTTTTTTTATTTTTGACCTTTTCTTATGGAATGGACTCGCGGGACCACACATTAATAATAATTTTTTTAAAAAAAAAAGGTGATCTCAAAAAAAAAAAAAAAAAACTCATGTTACAGAAAAGGATTTAGTGATAAGAAAAAAATAAACAAATCAATAAAAAATATTTTGCCCCTCTCAATCCATTTTTGATTAATTAAACTTTTGTTTTTAACAGTAAAGTCACATTTATTCCAAAGTATATCATTATGAGGAGAACAATTATGACAATAGCGTAGTTTCCAAGATCGCTGAGCACCGAGGCTCAAACCTGATTGGCACACAGAAGTAGTGACGTGGTGACGTCACAAGCGGACGTAGTCCCAGTACGGGTCAAACACAGACTGGTTCAGTCAGTCAGTGAAAGAGAAACAGAGATGTAGCAGACGCTGAGCGGCTGTTTTGTGTCGTTGGGAGTCGGGATTTATTAAAGATTCTGACATTAATTCATTAATGTCAAGAAGAAGAAACAGTGTTATTAACGTTGAGGGAACGTTCTGGTTTCCTTCTGTGTGGGTCGTTGTTTGCCAGCATTAACCAGCTCCAGACTCAGGGTATGTGTTTTTATTTATCATCATTAACATTTAAATTATACTCGAAATGCTTGTTATTAAATTGCTTGTTGCTCATTGTTACGATTGTATCCTTACAATGTATTTAACTATTTGTATTTACTGTATAAGGACCAAGAAGTCACCCAGCATAGTTTAAATTTAAGTGTAAAACACTTTAATTCTGCCAAATTTTTTTTCTCTTTCTTCTCAAATATGATTGAATGAGTAATTTAATGCAATAATCATAAAATTACTCAGGATTATTAAGGTGTTCTGCACGCATTAACATAAATGCAACGTTTATTTGATCAAACGTGGTCATTTGTTGTGTATTATTTTGTAAACACCTAACTGCATGTTGCGCCAAGATCACTTACTGTGTGTCTGTCTGTCTGATAAATTATGTTAATAATAAAACATAATAAAAATAAAATAAATACAATTTTCAAATTTGCAGAGTTTTTGAATACATAAACAAATACTTATTTCAATTGAAATAACAAATAACTATTTATTAATGACAATATTCAAACTATTAAGTGTCTCTACTCGCTGCCATAGTTAAATCTGTTGCCAAAATGTTTTCCGTGATAGTTGTTGTTGACTATATTTTTTTAAAGTGACAATAACTAGACTCACTAATAATTAAAAAACAAAACATGTGAAGGAAATCTAAAATATATAAAACCTAAACTACCGTATAATGTTCACATTGGATGAAATGAATCAGTGCTAAGTTTCCTTTTTTTTGGAAGTTATCCAATCAAAAGTACTTATGTTAATATGTGGAATGACAAGTATTAATAACATTCCATATCAGGTTGACAGATGGTAATTGAAGCTTTAGAAAATAATCTCTTATGTTTTATGTTTCAGTCGATATATATATATATATCTCTTACAGATTTAGTGGAATCATAATGAAATCTAGTGGACTGAAACTGTGGCCCTTCAAACCCAGCTCGACAGTGTTGTAAGACATGATTCCTCTTCTCGTTTCCTTTATTTGCATCAAAAAAGTTATTTTTAGAAGAAGCTGCTCTGCTGCATGTCACATCAAGAGGTTTCGAGTTTAAAAAAACAGACTAGTCTTACTTCCTGTGCTGCAATGCGATGCCAATGTGGAAAATGTGTTAAATTATTTATCGCAGGGAAGGTCATTTGTGGGCGACGGCTCAAAATTCAACATGGCTCCCCAGATTTATCTTATGCTCTAAAATTAGGGTCTGCTAACATGCAGTGTGGTCATGGGGGGTGGTTGGCATTGTTCAAACTCTCTGTTTTTCTGTCTCTGCTATAATCTGGGGGTCCTCTGCTAAATTATTATGAGATCATACACGTTCAAGCTTGGAACATTATAAAATGTGTAGAAAATATCCTTGCACTCTCCTTTGGAAAACTAACTACCAGTAATGTAGTTAGTAGGGGTGTGCAGTACGTTGCCATTCATCTAACGATATTCGCGATTTGCATGTCACGATACATCCCGATACTAAACAATATGATATGCCGTACATCGCGATATCAATAATTACAAATTTAACCTTTACAAGTACAAAATGGTATGAAATACAATTTATTTTTATTTTTTCAAACTTGCGAGAACAAGAAAAATGGTAACTAGAATTTTTGCATTTCCTGAAGAAAATGTAAGTGAGGATGCAGGAGCTGGCCCGCGTAAGCAAATTCAGAAGATCCATCCATCTATTCTGTGACCCGCTCGCTCAAGACAACATTATTTCAGCATAAGTTAGCATTAGTATTAGCTCGCATTAACATTGGCATATGTTAGCATTAGCTAGTTTTAACATTAGCATAAGTTAACATTCGTGTTAGCATATGTTAGCATCAACCTAGCATTAACATTAGCCTAACAATAGCATTAGCATAAGTTAGCATTAACATAAGTTAGCATTAATATTAGCATATGTTCGCATTAGCTAGTTTTAACATTAGCATAAGTTAACATTCGTGTTAGCATATGTTAGCATCAACCTAGCATTAACATTAGCCTAACAATAGCATTAGCATAAGTTAGCATTAACATAATTTAGCATTAATATTAGCATATGTTAGCATTAGCTAGTTTTAACATTAGCATAAGTTAACATTTGTGTTAGCATATGTTAGCATCAACCTAGCATTAACATTAGCCTAACAATAGCATTAGCATAAGTTAGCATTAACGTTAGTATCAGTTAGCGTTTGCATTAATCTTGCATCAAAATTAGCCTAGCATTACAATTAGCCTAGCGGTAGCATTAGTATCAGTCTAACATTAGCATTAGCACTAACCGAGCATTAGCTGAACATTAGTAATAAGGGTTGAATAAGGTTGAAATGGGTTGCCTCCTGCATCCTCACTAACTAACTGCAATTCAAGTACCAATATAAAAAACAAGTGGTATGTTTATCAAACGGCCAAATTACGTTTTTCAGAAAAGTTAAACTTTTGCTTATAAAACACATTCTGACAAGTTCTCAAATTGTTGAAAGGAAAAAAAGTAACCACATACCATTACATAAAACTGGCCAGTATGTTTTATGAAAATAAAGTGCTAAAATGCATTGAGGAGTGAGGTAGTTTAACAAGGTCTATTCATATGTTAACGCATTTAAAAAAAAAAGATTTCCTTAAAAAATCAATTTGGACATTTTTAGGATTGATACGATAATCATGCGGTGAAATATCATGATATATTGCGTTTTTTCAATTTTTCCTTACACCCCTTGTAGTTAGCATCTGTTGCCATGTAACATGGGCTTTTATTAAAGGTTTAAGTTCAATTTCACAGAAAACCGCCTTTTCTGCATTATGTTCACTGTTTGCGTACTATCTGCTATACTTAGACTATTGACCACAGGTTTTCCCTACTCCTCAGAAGGAGTTACATCAGCTTTGATTGACAGATGGAAGTATTTGACAGCAGATTCCAGTTCATAATCACCTCCCCTTTTAAAGCTTACCCAGTCCTATCTATGCTATGAAGCCAACTAATCACAACTGGCTCGTTTATGTAACACGTTCCGATTTTTCTATTTTAAATTTGTCGCTTACTCCTTCTCTCTTGTCCTTCTTTGGTCTTCCTCTCACTACTTTCCACCACACCAGACCCGTCAGACCATGAACTACGTGGGTCAGCTGGCAGGCCAGGTTTTTGTCCAGGTCAAAGAGTTGTACAGGGGCCTGAATCCCGCCACCCTGTCCGGCTGCATTGACGTCATCGTTGTCAGACAGCCTGATGGTTCGTTGCAGTGCTCGCCGTTTCACGTCCGCTTCGGCAAAATGGGCGTTCTCCGGTCCCGAGAGAAAGTGGTAAGATGTTAGCACAAGACATCCACTTTTCAGCCTTAGATTGAACGCTATAGTGTGCTCATGGACACCTTTCTACTTCCTCCCAGGTGGACATGGAAATCAACGGCGAGCCTGTGAATCTACACATGAAACTTGGTGACAACGGCGAGGCCTTCTTTGTGAAAGAAACAGAAAGTGATCAGGTATTCATGAGCAATGCAGCGTCACAGCTTGTTGAAATGATTACCGTATTAGTGATGTTGTCAAACTGGAAAACACACGTAAAAACTGCATCGTTTGGCTCAACCTGTTATTGAGGATTTGTTTTTCACAATGTTCTCATAAATAATGTGTTTTTTTTTTTAGCCAGAATGCCCTAAGGTAGAGCTGTCTCTAACAAACACAGCACACGGTTTCATAATCAGTCTATTTATACATTTTCAACACAAAAACAGACAGAACCAGTTCATAAGTGGCAGTTTTAAAAAGAACAATACACCTGAAGTGGTCTAACACAGGGGTGTCAAACTCACTGTAGCTCAGGGGCCAAATACGAGACAGTTTGAGCTCAAGTCATTTTAACATTAACATTAACGTGCCCTAATTTTCACTACCACATATAAATGACATGGAATGTATGTAAGGAAGTCCATTCAGGGTGTTTCTGATCAATTTTTATTTAGTTTGGGGAATTTTTGTGAAATACTTTGAGGGAAGTTGCATTATTTTTTCAATATTTTGTGATTAAAAAAAAAATTAAAAATTACTGCAGTCATGTGTTGTAACTTAAGCTTGAGAAACCCAGCCACAAACCCACAAATTAATTGAATTTGTGTATTTGGAGGGGCTGAGATATTGAATTATCAGAGTTGGAGCAGTTGAACTCAAGTGAGCTGCAGATTACGTAGACAACAACTAATTTCAACATTAATGTGCCCTAAATTATATGGAAAGTATGTAAGGCGGTCCATTCAGGATCATTACCTAAATTTCCTTGATATTGTGACATTTTTTTTATTTAGTTTGCAGAATTTTTGTGAAATAACTCTTGGAAAGTGGCAAAATTTTGGAAAAACTCGTGTTTTTTCAACATTTTGTGATTAAAAAGTGACTGCAGTCATGTGTTGTAACTTAAGCATGAGAAACCCTGGAAAATGTTGTGGAGTTTAATTGAAATTGTGTATTTGGAGGGGCTGAGATATTAAATGACCATAGTTGGAGCAGTTGAACTCAAGAGAGCTGCAGATTACCTAGAAAACAACTAATTTCAACATTAATGTGCCCCAAATGATATGGAAACGATGTAAGGCGGTGCATGCAGGATCTTTACTTAGATTTCCTTGATTTTTTTTGACCAATTTTTATTTAGTTTGGGGAAAGTTTGTGGGAAAAATTGAGGAAAGTTTCAGAATTTTTGGAAAAACTGAGTGTTTTTTCAACATTTTGTGTTTACATTTTCCACATATAAATGTAATGGAAAGTATGTAAGGAAGTCCATGCAGGATGTTTACTTAAATTTCTTTGTGACCATTTTTTAAAATTTAGTTTGCAGATTTTTTGTGAAATAATTTTAGGAAAGTTGCAGGATTTTTGGAAATATTTTGTTGTTCTTTCAACATTTAGTGATTTATTATTATTTATTTTTTTTAACTGCTGTCATGTGTTATAACTGAAGCATAAGAAACCCTGGATTTTAATTTAATTTGTGTATTTTTAGGGGCTGAGATATTAAATTAGTTGGTAATTTGCACAATAATTCATGTTTTTACTTTCTTCTGCGGGCAGAATTGGATGTTCTAAAGCAGTGTTTCTCAAATGGGGGTACGCAATGGCACTACAGGGGGTACTTGAGAGAGAGAGAGGGGAAAATTAACAAATGAAAGCATTAAAAATATGGGGTTTTGTATTTTTTTGTTTTGGTTAAAAATGATAATCGCACTGAATATTACCAGCAACTCAAAAAAAACGACAACAAAAACACACAAATTAAGAGAAAAATATTCTGAAAGAACAGACAAACAACAACAAAGTACACAAAATGACTTCAAAAACACACACACTAAGAGAGAAAAAATACTTAACATTACCAGCAACACACAAAACCACAACAAAGACACACTAAATGAGACAAATACACAAGATCACTACAAAATACACAAAAATAACATACAAAATGACATAACTAACAACCAAACGACACCAGAAACTCACACTGAGATAGAATAATTGAAATTATACCTGCAACAACACACAAAAATTACAACAAAAATACAGAAAAATATACTGAATCATAAAAACAGACAAACAACAACAAGACACACAAAATAATGAGTGATTAGAACATGAACTGAAAATATAAGGATCAGTCTTGGTCCTACACCAAGACGAAGATGACCGTAAATGATAAAAAAAAAATCTATTCAGGAGACACTAAATATATTTTCATTCCACATATTTACAAAATGGAATTCTTTCAAATGTTTGTTATCACTCATTGATTCCATCATTATGCTCTGTTGTTGTTTTTTCACAGAACTGAGCAAAATGTAGTAGTCGGACATAAGGGGGGGGCTTTCATTTCAAAATAAGAGAAAGGGGGTACTTTGAGAACCACTGCTCTAAAGGGCCAGATTTGGTCCTCAGACCTTGAGTTTGGCACAGGCGCTCTAATCGATTCGAAGTAAACACATTTTTATTTTTGATAAAAACACATGCCTCTCTCCACCTCAGTGACGTGGTTCATGGCAGACACGCCCCTGTTTAGCGTGAGCATCTAAACCATCCTCCTACGTGTATCATAGTAGTGTAAACAAGTTCACTTTGTGCAGAACTGGCCCAACAGTCAGGAATGTTTTCCTCCACCTTTTCCAACAGCCTCTCTCTGTTCCTCACAGTGACACCCTTAAGGGCAGGATTACTCTTACTCTTACTAACCTACTTTTAATGTCCTTAAGGACGAGGGGAGGATATCCTAAAGCTTGCGTATACCTGCGTTAGTGTCAGTATTCATTAGATGAGGTTATGTTTGGAGTTCTGTTTACCACGGAAAGTGTGGTTTCGCAATTTTGAACGAGAAAAGCAACTCATCACCGTCACAGTGAAATGTTAACAATGAGAATAGGTGGAGCTAAGGGAAGTAAACAAGCTGTTAAAGTAGTGAGACTGGGGGGACGTGAGTGATATATTGCCTTCAGCGCAGTGTCAAATTCCCCCGGCTTTAAAGAAGCAGGAGGGGAGGGGCATTGTCCCTGTGAAACCATTTTCTTGGCACGTGCTTTGAAAACGTGAGGCTTAATTGTCCAACTGCAAATGATATGGTTATACATCAAAACTCTTTCCTCTCACTCTTTCCAAGAATCAGCGCGCACACACACACACACACACACACACACACATCCACGTTTCTATTCCCATGCCAAATGGAGCTTTTCTTAGAATAACTTTTTTTTTCCTCAAAGGAAAACTAAAAAAAAAAAACAGGCTGCTGCTGCACAGAGCCAAAGATTTCAGAGGTTTGCCTCTGACTGTACACATGTGAACAACAGAAATGAAACTGAAATATGCTTCAGAGCAGTGGTCCCCAACTTTTCAGCCCACGACCCCCAAACTAAAGACACAGACGTGAACAGTCATGTGGAGACAGGGCCATCTAAGGGGGAACAAAGGGGAGAGATTTTTGGGGTCCATCCATAAAGTCAGCAAAATGATGGTCCATTGTTCTATGAATCTGTGATAACCACATTTATTTATTTATCTAAATAATATCCACTGTTATCCAGACGTCTATTATTATAGTATATAGTCATCTTAAAGATGTAAATTCTTGTTTTCATCAGAAATAAAATGGATTAAAAGTAAACAAAAAATGGTGGCAAAGGCGGTGAAATGGGATTTTAAAAACCACAGAAATTGGTTAAAAGTTGCAAATTAGAGTGGCACGAAACAGACAGAAAAAGTGGTAAAAAGGGTTCAAAGTGTCAATATTGGAAGAATTAATTTAAACTGGCAAATAATTGGCATTACAAATTGTAAATGTGATTAAATTGGCAAAAATAAGAATGAAATTCGGTGAAAAGAGGTTGAAAGTGTCTATAATGGGTCAATATATGCGACATTAGGTGGGAAAAGTGGTGGAAAGAGGTTATAAGTGCCGGAAATGTCTTCAAAGTGGAAGAAATGTGCAGAAAAGGCATTGGAATTTGATGAAGTGTCAGAAATGGGAGTAAAGTAGCAAAAATGTATTAAAAGGAGCAAAAATATGAGGTTAAAATATGGCAAGTTTGGTGTGGTTGCAGAAAAAGGGTAAAAATAAGCAAAAATGGGCTCAAATTGTTGTTTCTTCAAAACATCTGGCAACCCCCTCCCAGTGTCTCGTGACCCCAAATGGGTTCCTGACCACAAGGTTGAGAACCCCTGCTTTAGAGGGATGTATTTAAACCTGTATGAGCTTTATTGTGCTCCACAATGCTCACAGTGTGGAAGCATGAGGTAACGGGTTTGAGTGACGTGGGAGATAATGTCAACATGTTCAGCTCATAAAGGATCACTCATATGACAAATTGTGATTCTTTTTTTTTTTTGCATGTTGTCAAATCCAAACGTCTCTCTCTGTAACAGGAGGTTGTGCCCTTCTACCTGGCCACCTCTCCCATCCTGTCAGATGGGGCCATACTGATGTCAAAGAATGCTGGGCCACCCATACAGTCTCTTGGCGCCATGGGCAGTAATGGAGAGAGCAGCAATGGGATGATGAAGAAGAGGAGGAAGAGGAGACGGAAGGCACGGGCCGACAGCGTGAGGAGAGAAGAGTGTGAGGACTACTCTGCAGATGAAGACATGTTTCCCATCGACATGAGTTCAGACGAAGGGCCAGAAATGGAAAACAATAGGTAAGAGATGTGTGAGCAGCTGCATTCAAACAGGAGCATAAAATAAACAAAGCAGGGGGCTGAGGTTTTCAACCTTGGGGTCGGGACCCCATGTACGGTTATTAAAATAAAAAAAAAGCTGATTAGAAATATGTTTGAGATTTTTTTTAAATTATTCTTGTTCTTATTATTCAAAATGAAACAACACAATCCCTAATCAACTGTATTCTGTACTTTCACTTTGTCAAATATAAATGTGGTTAGTGATCCACGGCGCAGCATGTGATGATAAAGAGCTGACTCATGCACACTGCTATATAATGCCGGTGTCAAAGTCTGCAGCAGAATGTACACACCTGCTGTAAATAACTTTGTGATGAGTTTAATTTTTGTCTCTAGCGTGACATCTAAACTGTGTCTCATATTTACTGTACACTACGGGAAAAACACATCTGGACTTTGGATTCATAAAAAGCCAGAGTTTGGCAACTTTTATTATAATGGAGGCTACAAAAATGTGATTATCTGATCCAGAAATCTGAGCATTAATACTGTTGGAAAAAAAAAACAAACTTGTATGGGTTTTTGTTGCTGTTTTGTGTGTTTTTGGAACCTTTTTGTTGTTGTTTTGTGTGTTATGAGTCTATTGTGTATATATTTTGTGTCGTTTAGTGTATTTTAGATGTAATTCTGTATTTTTTTCCAGTTATATTAGTGTATATTTGTATTGTTTGTTTTTGTGTGTTTTTCTTGTCATTTTGTGAATTTGTCTGTGATTTTCCATGGTTTTTGTCTTTTCGCTGTGTTGTGTATTTTTCTGTCATTTTGTGTGTTTTTTGTGGTGACTGCAAAATACTAGATCGAGGGCCACATGTGGCCCCCCAGTTGCCTATATCTCATCAGTAATAAATGTTTCAGTTGTTTTAAATTCAGGTAAAATAAAGAAATTGGTTTCCACTCAACATACAAAATAATATCTGTCAGCAGAACGTAGCATATTTATTACAAGCCTTGTCGTGAATGTGCACCGTGCTGACATTACAAGATGTAAACCACGACCTTTCCCAGAGATACAGTATGTGTTCTTATGTGTTTTGCAGGTCTTCATCTCGAGACATGTTACGAGAGGAAACCACAGTGGGTTCAAACTCTAGAGCTTTCACGCAGGCTGGCGCGCACACTCGCTCAGACGGGGAGTGGAGTCCCATTCAGAGGTGTTCATCACACTCTTATTTTAATCTTAATGTATGAAGAATCCGTGTATCATTTGTTTAGTTTGTTTTTCATTATGTAACAAAAACATAAAAAATGAAAAAAAAAAAACACTCATATGTTTCCAATACCAAAATGAATTTTTCAAATTCAAGATCTTTTGCTTCGGTACAGAAAACGAAAAACAAGCACAAACTTTATTCATTTTCTGCTTTACCGATTGGCCAAAGTATGTGACCAGGAAGTGTACTCTCATCCGACGCTAACGGCTATGCTAACAGCAGTTCGGCATGACAAGATCGCTGCTTCCAACTGTGCATCAGAAACATGTCCTTTTCGCTTTAGCTGGTGTTTGGCACAGAACCTCCTCACGGACATTACGGAGCATTTAGAGACCCCTAAGTGTTGCAGAGCTAAAGATATCATGGAATGTGTAACGCTTCACTTCCTGGTCACGTGCTTTGGCCAATCGGTAATGGAGAAAACGAATAAAGGTGTTAGTTTTCCGTTTTTCGTTTTCTGTATCGAAGCAAAAGAGCTTGAATTTGAAAAATTCATTTTGGTTTTGGAAACAAATATCAAATAATGAGTGTTTTTTTTTTTTTTTTGTTTTTCATGTTTTTGTTACATAATGAAAAACGAACGAACGAATGATACATGCGTTATGAAGGAACCAATAGAAATATTAATGATCATGTCTTCATTTTTCAGTCCGGGGAACTCTCGGCCAACCTCCCCTAAGAGTGACTCTGAACTCATCACCAAACAAACAGAAGCACACAGTCAGAATCCAGCCATGCACTGGGCCTGGGGAGAGTTTCCACAGGCTGCCACTCTACAGGTAAACATTACATTCACACTATATTCACTAGAATTATTAATTAATTAACATTTATTTAAATTTGCTATCATTTCTCAATCCTCTAGCCATCATTTCTGCCCAAAAAATCCCATCCACCTCCACCGGTTTGTCCCGTATCCATCCCGGTGTCGGAGAACACGCACTTCCATGTGATCACTGAGATGAGCTTAGAACAGAGCGAGCTCTGCTCTGAAGTCTCCACGCTGCAGCTGCTGATGTCAAAGGAGGAAGAGGAGGCAGTGGGGATGGAGTGCACAAACATGGAGTCTATGACCGTGACAGAGGCAACACCAGTGATGACAAGCCTGGAGGAGACCACGTTACGTCCAGTCAGCAAAACAGATTCACCATCCAAGAGAAAAGGTGCGACTGCTGTTAGAGATGTGAAGGTTTAACCATTGTAACGCACAGAGATTCACAGAAAAACACATAATACATCAATAACATGGAAAATGAGTTGGTGCACTTAATAAAATATAATGGGAATCATTGAAGAATAATGTTGCAGGTTTTACAAAGAAGTACAAGATGTAGATGTTTTTCAACCTTGGGGTCACCAGAAATGTCTAGTAATTGATCAAAATTATATTTTAGTCTATTTTTAATTAGTATTATTATTATTTAATTATTCTTCTTGATGAATAATAATGAAAAAATGTGGGGAAAAAAAAAAATATATATATATATATATATATATTATTTATCAAACACAATCTCAAACAAAAGTATTCTATAGTTTCACTTTCTCTAATAAAGTATAAATATTATCTGAGCTGGCACATCTAATTCTGGCTTTAAAAAACTGGGGTTGCCAGAAATTTTGTGATATCAAAATGGGGTCACGACCCAAAAATTGTTGGGAACCACTAGGGGTGTTGAAAAAAATCAATTCGGCGATATATCGCGATATTACGTCGCACGATTCTCAGATCGATTCAAAATGCATCCATATCAATTTTTTTTATTATTTAAACATGCCTTGTTTTTTCAAAAAAATCTAAAAAGAAAGTACAAACTTTCTGCATTTATTTGTTGTTTGAGGCATATACCTCAGTTAAGTTGCACTAAAGTCAAAGTTGGTTTAGAAGCCACAGGCAGATTGTATGTTATGTTTTTATTTTAAGTTGTTGGCACATGACATGTTAAAGCCAATGTTTTGAGTGTAAAATATGCCAATAAAATATATTTCATACATAATGTTCTCATGAAGGTGTACACATTTACAGATTAGTTGTTTCTTAAGTCATATATATATATATATATAAAAAAGTTGCAATAATCTCCTTATACTTTCATATCGGGATATATCGTATCGTAGATGCCAGGTACTACACACCACTAGGAACCACTGAAGTAGAGATTAGGATTTTAAAACGCTATGGTAAAAAAACAACACTTTTAATTCTGATGCAGACAAAAGAAGTCGCCATCTTGGCTCTGATGGAGTTTACCTTGATGACATCACAGAGCTTGAACCAGAAGTGGCCGCCCTTTACTTCCCCAAAAGGTATTTATAATTGGTTATTGATGTATATAAAGAAAAACAAGTTAATCATCCCCCAAGATGTTTGTTCATGTTCTTTTTGTTTTTCTTCTTTGTAGCGACAGCAGCACAGCAGTGAGGAGCCTCTCAGACCCAGGTCTTCACAGCACCAGCCAGTCTCCCCAGTCCAACTGCTCTGCTGGGGACAGTGGCGTGGACAGCTACTGTGACCAAATGTCTGATATGCCCTCTATCGCCATCTCTCTGTGTGGAGGCCTTAGTGAAAACAGGGAGATTACTCAAGGTACACAGTCACCTGACACACTCAACCATAAAGCTTTTATTACCATTACATCACTTAAATTAAAACTAACTGGGATTAGTTCCTTTTTTCCAAGGGGTCAGCAGCAACAGCACACATTTCATTTGAAAAATACAATTGTCTAATCCGAGGGAAATTAGTGTCATTTTTGTGTTTTTTTCTTGTCTTGTGTGGATTTGGAGTCATTTAGTATAATGTTCTGCCATTATGTTTGTTTTTGTGCATTTTTGTTGTTGTTTTGTATATTTTTAGTCAATTTTGTGTATAATTGCTGTCATTTTGTGTGTTTTTGTTGGCCTTTTGTGTACTTATGTTAATGTCTTGTATATTTTTTATTTCTTTTTTTTTTTTTTGCATGTAATTGCTTTTGTTTTGTGTATTTCTGTTGTCTTTTTGTGTATTTTCCTGTTAATTTCTATGTTTTCTGGAGTTACTTGTGTGTTTATGGAGTCATGTGTATTTTTTTTGTTCTGTTAGTTTTTGAAGTAATTTTTGTGTATTTTTGTCAATCTTGTGTATAATTGCTGTAATTTTGTGTGTTTTTGTACTTAAGTTGATGTTTAGTATATCTTTTAATTATTTTTGTGTGTAATTGCTGTCATTTTGTGTCTTTTTGAGTATTTTTTTGTAAATGTCTATGTTGTTCGGAGTTGCTTTGTGTGTTTTTGTAGTCATGTTGTGTATTTTTGTTGTTCTGTTTGTTTATGTAGAAATGTTGTGTATTTTTGTTGATGTTTTGTACATTTTTCAGATATTTTCTAGTATATTTGTTGCCATTTTGTGTATTTTTATCGACATTCTGTATACTTTTTAGTTCACTTTGTGTATATGTGCTGTCATTTTGTGTGTTTTTGGAGTCATGTTGTGTATTTCTGTTGTCCTCTTTGTTTTTGTAGAAATGTTGTGTATTTTTGTTGATGTTTTATACATTTTTTAGATAATTTCCATACATTTGTTGCCATTTTGTGTATTTCTGTTGACGTTTTGTATATTTTATGTATGTACATTTTGTGTGTTTGTTTTCCTTTTGTGCATTTTTTTTTTTTTTTGTAAATATGTATGTTTTTTGGAGCCATGTCTGCTCAAAGCCATATTTAGTCTTGAAATAATTTTCAGATGCTTTAGTTCCAAGATTGTCATCTAACATGAAATAATGACATTACACAGATTATTAAATTGCTGAGGTCTAGCTGTTCACTTTTGAAACAGTTGTGCATGCTTAAAGGTGTGTGTGTGTGCGTGTGTGTGTGTGTGTGTGTTCCTGTGCAGAGCAGTTTTGTGAGAAGATCATCTCCTACCAGCAGTTCATCGTGAACCCCTCCATCATTGATGACCCCAACTTAGTGGTGAAAATCGAGTCAAAGTACGACATTCTGATCAATCCTTTCATTAGTTGCGTATCAATGTGACGTGGCAGCGTTTTCATTTGAGTGTTTTTCCACATTTAGGCAGCCATTAGCGTGTATGAGTGAATCTGTTGTGTTGTTACTTCCTGTAGGTACTATAACTGGAGCAGTGCGGCTCCACTTGTGCTGGCTATGCAGGCATTTCAGAAACCTTTGCCAAAGGTAAAGTTGATATGACACGAGCTGTGTGCAGTACGTGGTAACCACGCCCCCTTCTGACCATATTTAGCGCCGCATGCAGCAAAACATCCTACTGAAAACAGATTGGAACCCAACACCGTATCTTGTGACACATCATCTTTGGTTTAAATTTGGAGCTGAATTTAAAAGCTGTCTCTTCTTTGTATTATTTCCCTCCTCTTTTCTTTTCCGTCCAATCATTGATTAGTTCTCTTGCTTTGGTTATATACATTCAACCTTAGAGTTCCTCCTCTGTTGTCTGACTGGTGCCCTCAGCTACAGTTCTGTATGTCACACCCACTTTTAGTTTCATTTTCATAGAATTTTTATTTTAGTTTTTTTTTACCTGCCTTTGTTTGCGTCTGCGTTATTGTACATTGATTTACTGTCTGGATTATTGTCTGTTTTTTTTAATGGCCATTTGTGTTTTATTTTGTTTTTTGGGTTGTGCATGCTTCACTTCAGGCTGCAGTTGAGAACATAATGAAGGAGAAGATGCCCAAGAAAGGAGGGAGATGGTGGTTCTCGTGGAGAGGCAGAAACAACAATACCAAGCCGGTAATTTACTCATATTTACCTTCCGTACGTTTTATTTAGTACAAGAAATGAACAGTCTTTTATTGTGGTAGGATTTAAAGTCTGAGTATGGGGCCTATGGCTCTGCTGAGGAGGTTGACCAAATGTCAAACAGGTGAGAAAACTGATCAAACACATCACTGAACTCATCGTTTATCACAGGGGTTCTCAACCTTAGGGTCGCAAGACGCAAAATTTTGTTAATTTTAAACCGTCTTTCTGCAACGACACCAAACTTGCCATATTTTAATCTCATTTATCACTTTTTCTTGCCATATTTCTGCTCCTTTTAGTGCATTTTTGCTACATTACTCCCATTTCTGTCATTTCTCCATCAAATTTCAATGTCTTTACTGCACATTTTTTCCACTTGCAAGACATTTTTGGCACTTATAAACCCTTTCCACCACTTTACTTAACTGAAGGGTTAAGTAATATATTGACCCATTTTTGTCACTTTTAACCTCATTTCACCACATTTTTTGCTTATTTTTGCCAATTTAACCACATTCAAGATTTGTCATGCCCATTATTTGCCAGTTTAAACTAATTGTTCCAATATTTACAGTTTGAACCCTTTTTTATATCACTTTTTTTTGTCTGTTTTTGCCCACTCTAATTTGGAACTATTAACCAATTTCCGTGTTTTCTAAAATCCCATTTTACCACCTTTTCCACCATTTTTGGTCACAGGATTTCCATATTTAAGATGACTATATACTATGGCACAAATAATAATAAAGTTCCTGGATAACAGTGGATATCATTCAGTATATAAATAAATGTGGTTATCACAGATTCATATAACAATGGACCTTAATTTTGCTGATGGGCCCCAAAAAGTTCAGCTACAGTGGGAGTCCCCTGTTTCTGGCACCTTTATTTTGGGGATCGTGGGCTGAAAAGGTTGAGAACCACTGGTTGATCATACACGTTTCCATGGTTACCTCTAAAACTCTCTGATGACAGACACAAGGAAGAGTCGTCCTCCAGTGATGAAGATCACAGAGCGGCGTGTCAGGCGTCTCCTCCCAACCAGTCTGAGCCTTCGCTGACATCAGGGGGCGTGTCCTATAAGAAAACACTGCGACTTACATCAGAGCAGCTGGTGAGGCCACGCCCCTTCACGCCATCACTGTATTTAAACATTAAACGATGTCCCTCCTTACACCCATCCGTGCTCCCATTGGCTGTCTACAGCTGTCTCTGCAGCTGCTGGATGGTCCTAATGACGTGGTGTTCAGCGTGACCACTCAGTACCAGGGAACCTGCCGCTGTCAGGGAACCATCTACCTGTGGAACTGGGACGACAAGATAATCATCTCTGACATTGATGGAACCATCACCAGGTGTGAGCGTCAGGATAACGTCTCTTTAGCAGCGGAAGATTTGAAGTTTAGAGTAAGAAATGACACTCACAGGTCTTATGAGGATAGTTAGCGTTTTGCTGCATAGATCAGTGTTTTTCAACCGTTTTTGAGCCAAAGTACATCTTTTCATTGAAAAACAATGTGCACCACCAACTGAAACTGTTAAAAAATAAAACTTTGTAGCCTATATTAACAATATAGCCTACAGTCATTCTTATTAAAGTGTCTTGAATAGTAATTAAATAAACTGATCTTTCATATTTCTTCTTTGGAATTAAAAGTAGAATTAACAATCTTTAGTCATTCTTATAAGTGTTTTTAATAGGAATCAACAACAAAATCTATTATGATATTTCCTATTTCTTTTTTCAAATAGAAAGTGCAATTAACAATATTTATTTTGTGTTTATATAATATATATACATTTATTATTATTATTATTATTATTATTATTATTATTATTATTATTATTATTTTTGAGCATCAGTTAATCATGACCTTGCTTTTGTTTGTGCTTGTTTTATAGATCAGACACATTGGGTCACATCTTGCCTACACTGGGTAAAGACTGGACGCACCAGGGGATCGCACGCCTCTACCACAAAGTTAGCCAGTAAGTTTATTTATTGGTATAATTAATGATTAAGAAATGCTACATATTAGGGCCAAAAGAAATCCGAGCACTATGAGATTAAAGTCATAATATTTTGAGAATAGAGTCATAATTTAATGAACTCAAAATGGTATAGCGCCCAGAAATCCCAGTGAACACAACGAACACCAATAGCACTTCCAGCCAATTCCTGCTCCACAATAGAGGCTATTTTCTCCAAATCCGTCTGGTTCTTTCCGCAAACGTCTGCAAAGTCACTTTAAAATCCTTAAAGTGTTAACTGTGGTGATGATGGGCCAAAAGTGAATAATGATCTCACTAAATGCAGACAAGGTCCTGTTTGTAATTTAAGTTTATTCTCATAAAATTACGACTTTATTCTTGAAATATTACGACTTTAATCTTGAAGTACAGTATTATGACTATTCTAGAAATATTATGACTATTCTCAAAATATTACGACTTTAATCAAGAAATATCTCGTAAAATTACGATGTTATTAAGATACTACTTTAATCTTGAAATATTATGACTTTAATGTTGAAATATTATGACTTTAATGTTGAAATATGACTTTATTCTCGAAATATTATGACTTTAATCTCAAAATAATGTGACTTTAATCTCGTAAATTTTACAATATTATTACAATACTACTTTAATCTTGAAATATTATGACTTTAATGTTGAAATAATGACTTTAATCTCATAAAATTACGATGTTAAGATACTTTATTCTCATAAGATTATGACAATCTTGAAATATTACGACATTAATCTTGAAATATTATGACTTTAATCTAGAAATATTACGACTTTATTCTAGAAATATTACGACTTTAATCTCGTAGTGCCCAGATTTTTTTTTATTTTAATGTGGCCCTCATACGCCATCGTATTTTCAAGCAGACAAGTAAAAATAAAAAATAAAAAATGCAAACATTTGAATACAAGTTTTTTTTTTTAACGTATTCTGTCCATTTCCAACAGAAACGGCTACAAGTTCCTGTACTGCTCAGCTCGAGCCATCGGCATGGCCGACATGACCCGAGGTTACCTGAACCGGGTGAACGAGAGAGGCACCATGCTCCCCATGGGCCCCGTTCTGCTGAGTCCCAGCAGCCTCTTCTCTGCCCTGCACAGGTAGTGTATTCATAAGCCCACACGCTTTCTGAATTATTCTGCTGACTCATGTTTGTGTGTGTGCTGCAGAGAGGTGATTGAGAAGAAGCCAGAAAAGTTCAAAGTGGAGTGTCTTAATGATATCAAGAGTCTTTTCTACCCCAACACTGAGCCGTTCTACGCAGCGTTTGGCAACAGACCGACGGTATGAACCCCACACATTATATTATAAATCATACAGTATAGAGAATGTAGGATTGGAGCTGCAACATGTGTGAATTAAAAGGAATACATCAATCCGTTGTTCTTCATCAGGGGTGTCAAACTCATTTTAGTTCAGGGGCCAAATACGGAGCAGTTTGATCTCAAGTGAGCCACAGATTTTATGCGGGAAAACGAGTGATTTCAACATTATTGTTCCCTAGTTTGTACTTCTACGCATACATAAAATACAAAATATGTAAGAAACCGACCATATCCGAGCAATAAGTGATAGAAATCAGTCTCAGCAGGATCTTCACTTTAAATTTCCTGGATTTAGTGATCAATTTCTATTTATTTAAGGAAAATATTATGTCATAATTTGAAGAAAATTGAAGGATTTTGTATGAATTTTGAGTTGTTTCAACATTTTAACATTATAAATGACTGCAGTCATGCGTTATAAGCACCCCTGCATATATTATTGAGTTTCATTTACACGTTGATTCAAATTTTCTCTCTCTTTTTTACTTTTTTTGCTTTCTCCAAAGGCCCGGATTTGGCCCCCGGGCCTTGAGTTTGACACATGTTCTAAATAATTCCAGCAAGTTCATTTTGTCTTCTTATTGAATAATATGTTAAGGTTTCAGTTATTCAGACAACTTTTTTTCAGGAAATTTACTTTGATCTCCTGACATTTTTTGACAGGAAGACTGCCGGTCTTCCTCAGAGGCGTCTGTTGATCGAATTGATGCTTTCCTTATGAGGACACATCTAAATATCTGTGACTCAGTAATACTGTATGTTTATGTGTGTAAAAATTGCACATTTTCCCTTGGAAACAAATGTCAATATTTTTTTACTGCCTTTTCTAACTGTATTTATTCAGATAATTGAAAAGAAAATAGTCCAATTTGTGAACAAGTTAATGATGTTTTTTTTTTCCTTTCTAGGATGTGTTTTCTTATAAAGAAGTAGGGGTGCCACTGAACAGGATTTTTACAGTAAACCCCAAAGGCGAGCTGGTGCAGGAACACGCCAAAACCAACATCTCATCGTAAGTCCAGCTTCCACTTCGCTTCACCCGTTGCTGTGATTTAGAGGAAAAGTCCACACTCTGCTCTGCTCTGTACAGCTACGTCCGTCTGGGTGAAGTGGTGGACCACGTGTTCCCTCTGAAGATGCGTTCTTCCTCCTCAGACTTCCCCTGCTCGGACACCTACAGTCACTTCACCTACTGGAGGGAGCAGCTCCCCCTGGTGGAGCATCAGGAGACACCACCTCCTCACACTCCCAGCCCACCCAGCTGACTCCTTACAGCCTAAGGCAGGGGTTCTCAACCTTGGGGTCGCGAGATGCCTTTAAGAAACTAAGAATAACAATTTCAGCCCATTTTTGCATGTTTTCACACCAAACTTGCTACTTTAACCTATTTTCATCACTTTTTCTTGCCATATTTTAGTTCCTTTTAATGCATTTTTGCTACATTACTCCCATTTTTACCACTTCTCCATCAAATTTGAATGCCTTTTCTGCACATTTTTTTCCACTTTCAAGACATTTTGAGAACTTATTTAAACCCTTTCCACTGCTTTTCCCAATTAATGTTGCTATGTTGACCCATTATTGTCACTTTTAACTTCTTTTCACCATATTTCTTGCTTATTTTTGCCATTTAAGCACATTCACAATTTGTCATGCCCATTATTTGCCATTTTAAATTAATTGTTCCAATACTGACACTTTGAACCCTTGTTGTAAATTTTTCTGTCTGTTTTTGGCTTCTCTAATTTGCAACTTTTAACCAATTTCTGTGGTTTTTAAGACCCCATTTTGCCACCTTTTCCACTATTTTTGTCACTTTTAACCAATTTTATTACTTTTTCTGCCAATATTGACCCTTTTTACCTCTTTTTCTGTCAGTTTTTCACCACTTTATTTTGCAACCGATGTCTGTGGTTTTTAAAATCCTATTTCACCACCTTTTCCACCATTTTCTTCCATCACATGACTGTTCTTCAATGTTCATGTCTGTGTTCGACCACCTTCAGGTACAGTGGGGGTCCCCGGTCTCTGGCATCTTTATTTTAGGGGTGGCGGGCTGAAAAGGTTGAGAACCACTGGTCCAAGGCACATGTGTCAAACTCAAGGCCCATGGGCCAAATCCAGCCCTTAAAACATCCAGATCGACCTGCAGGGGAAAGTAAAAATCAGTGAGAAAACATGAATTATCTTGTAAATTACCAAATAATGTAGTTGTGGGTATCTCAGTCAGGTTACAAAGGGGTGTAAAGTATCTGACAAATTTCCATGGGAACTTAAGCTCGGATTTTTTGGCAATATTTAAAAACTTTAAACTTTTCATGGAAATGATTTAAATTAAGCAGAGATTGGGAGTACTTTTAAATCACTGTATCATATCCAAACATAAAGTGCAACATAATACTTTTTTTTTTTTTTAAATAGCATTTCAACAGTTTTATTTGGAAGTAGAATTTAACAATTATTCAAATGCTGTACATTGAATTTGTGACAACTCTACAATATTTGCAGGGGTTTGCAGGTTTCCCATGCTTGTTTAACACCATGGAAGTCAATTTTACTCTCAAATTGTTGAAAGAAATTTAATTTTTTCCCAAAATCCTGCTCAATCCTCAAATTATTTGACTAAATTTCCCCAAATTAAATAAATATACTGACTACCTGTCACCTATTGTTTGGATATTGTCGGTGCCTTACATACTACATACTTTTTTAAATTTTTCTATCATTTATACATGAAAATTGTTTGATTCCCCACCTTTGTGGCTCACTTGAGATCAAACTTATCCATATTTGGCCCTCGAACTACAATGAGTTTGACACCCCTGGTCTAAGGGGTTATCACAGGTCATCACATGTATGCAATTGTAGAAGTTTGTAGAAAATGCAGCACTTTGAGTGCACAGCAGTGTGAGTTAGTAGACCAAACTGTTAGCATCTTAATGCACAATGTTAGCGCACTTTAATCAAAAGCGATGGTATCTTCGGTCACCTGATGAGATGACTTTATATGTAAAACTTTAGTTTTTTTAAACCAGGCAGCTTATAGTAGATTTAAAATCTCCATGTGACAGTTAATTTTTATTTTTATTTTACATTAATCTTTCAAACATTTTTCATTCTGAAGTTATCTGGAATGGAAATACAGTTGAGTCTGACTTGTGCCAATTTTTTTTTTCTATTTTTTTTAAATACCTTTTGTTTACCACTCCACCTGTTAATTGCCTATACGTCCACACGTGTGAGTAAAGTGTGGACAATCACACCTGTCAGTATAAGTTCACATGCATCATGGAGCACATTGATTCATTGAACTGTTTATGAATGAATGCTTATTTTTTTTTGAAAAATGCAACGCACAGCTTACTAAATATCTATTATTACAAGCTTATTTTAAAGAGATACACGTTTATTTTTCTACCTAGCTTAGGTACGCATGAGTTGATGATACAGTTGTTGATTCCGTGAGACTTTTTGAGGCTTTTAATTTATTTGAAAAATTGCTGATATTATAGGAAAATGTAATTTATGTGGTTATTTTATGAAGTTTGCTCATGTTTTCCAGAAGAAAAAAAAAGAAGAATCAGCCACAGTAGAAAGCAGACACCTCAAGAATTCAATATTTCAGTTAAGATGAGCTCATCATACGCAATACATGAGACAGTTACTGTGATTAGAAGTAGCTCTGTAACATATATTTATGCATATCTGACTGTATAAAGTAAAAGTGAAAACATTGTGATGTATTTCTGCTGCTATTCTTTCTATGAAAGATCTGTTATAGCCTGTAATAGTTTTTATGTTCGCGTACGCTGTCGGCGCAATCAATAGTTTTCTCATGGTGGTTCCTTTTGATCAGTTTTCTTGTTCAATTGGTGTAAACGAACTTATTAAAATCACTTTTTTGGTGCTGCACTGACTGTGTGTTGATGCTTTCCCCTGTCACTAAATCTTAACCTTCTCCATCTTAACAGCAAAAATAAATAAATTAAAACACTGGCTTTTGAGACAAGTGGAAAATTTAAAACAAGTAGATTCTTGACCTTTGGAGAGAGAAAAAACATAACAGAACTTGTACATTGTAACAGGAATAAAGAACAGGCAGACGAGTTCTATGGAAGACAAACTGCCATAATTAAAAATGAATAATATATAATATACAAACAAATGTATACTATTAATAACTAATTGAATAAATAAAATCAGATAACATGTAAATACATGCCATAAATGCTATTTATATATTCGCTGGTTTATTTGTTTTAGTCATGCATGCAACTTAAATTAGATTAAAAGAAAAGAGAATTGAATTAAAAAATAAAATACATGTAGTAGCCAACATACCAAACTTGTTGTGAATGAATAAATAAATAAATAACAATGGGGAAGAAAAAAAAAAAAATGTTCCTAGTGATTATTATTTATTAATACATTGGATTCATTAAAGAAAACGTTTCTGTTTGTGTTAAATTGCATGAAATAAATTGACCAAATAGACCAAAAATTATAGTAAGAATATGATTTTTCTTAATTATTTCTCTTAATAATTCAAATTCAAAAAAAAAGTTTACTTCAATCAAAAATAAATATTTTTAATATATAAAAATAGAATAAAAATTGAGACCCAAATAATTACATTTGAATCCTTTTTTTTTTTTTTTTTGATGGAAAATATTTATTTTTGATTGAAGTAAACTTTTTTTTTTTAATTGAAATTATTTATTTTTTAATGTAAAGTTGTTTTTTAATTCAATGATAAAGACACATATCTACCTCCATAAGTATACACTTCTCATTCATTTTGTATTATTTATTTTCACTAGTGAAATTTCAAAAAAATAAATAAATTTAAAAAAAGAAAGAAAAAATGTCTGAACGGAATGCAAACATTTCAAATTTTATTTTGGATAAAAATAATAGGTTGAGACTTTATTGACAGTAAACCTTAAATTCACCGTCAGAGCTGAAATGTACAAAAACAAAGTATAAACTTAATGCTAAACTCTTACATCCCTGCATAAAATCCTAAACATATGCATAAATTCAGACAAACAATATAAAACCCAACAAACATACAACTCTGGCCACACCAAACATTTTAAACGTACCTTGTGCCTCTTCAAGGGGGAAACTAAACATAAAACACTTTTAAAGCCGCTCCGTGTTGTTTTCTTGTGCTTCTCCGTGTCTTTCCATCAACATCAAGTTACCTCAAGCATCAAACGGCAAACAGGAAGTGATGCTGCCAAAATAAAAGCATCAAACATTTAACCGGAAGTTTCCTACAACTGAATGTAAAACATAGTGATAAGCACCAAAATAAAACACTTTAAACCTTGTTTACACACAGAAATGCACCTGGGGTTATTTACAATAATAATAATAATAATAATAATAATGTTTACTTTTCTTCAACGCAAATGAAGCCATTTTCCTCCACGCGCATGTGAATCCTTCCGCAGCTGTTTTTCCAGGTGTTTTTATTCATATAATTCTCCTTCCCTCTCCTCAGTGTTCCTGGCTCACTCTACCACCACCACTACCATCACTACCACCATCACTACCACCACTACCCCACCATGCACGACACCGTGTGGCCGTGCATTCCAACCAGCGGGAGGAGGAGTGTCCAGAAGCGGGCGACACCATTGGTTCCTGTAGCGGTGCTCGAAGCTCTGAGAGCGGCCGAGGAAGCTCTCCAGCACGGACACAGAAAGTCAACAAGGACGCTGTCCTCTCCCGGTAGGAGCCACGATGAAAGCCTCGGTAAGTCACACATTCTGAGCCCGGGTTGTGCTTCAGTGCTCCCCGCTGTTAGAGGAGAGGGAAGCTGCTCTGTGTGAGAATGTGAAAGTTTGCGGTGAATAGAATATGGAGGTTCACACAAAACATGTTGTTTTCACTTTCAGGTTCAGCTCTTTGTGTAGTTCATAGCACACACTGATGAAACTTTGGTCCACTGTTTCCAGAGGTGAAAGTAACGGATTACAAGTATTCTCACGTTACTGTAATTGAGTTGCGTTTATGGGTACTCTAAATCAGTCAAGTATTGTACTAAGTAAATTATTTATTTTAAAATTATCAATAGACAATGTGAAACTACAAATAATAATAATAATAATAATAATAATATATATATATATATTTCCTTCATTTGAGAAACATGTCAAAAAACAAAAAATACAGAAGGAAAATGGAGTATGTAGAAGTCCTACCAATCTTTCTTCATTTTATAATGCTGTATTTACACAATTTATATCCACAAAACAAAAACAAAAATGCATCACATTATTATTATTATTATTATTTAATTGAATTCATTGGTGTGTTTTTTTTTTTTTTAAACTGTACATTTTGACAAACCTTTTATTTTATACAAATGCCTTTGGGGGAAAAAATGCAAGATTTGGTCTCTTCCTTTTTAAGTTTATACATGAGATGTTTACTGTATGCAAGGGAACCGTGGCAGGATTTATTACCAAAAAATAAACATGGGGGATGAAATGAACTAGTCATTTTTACTTTGGGTACTATTTAATTCAGCTACTTTTTTCTTTAATGTATGACTTACTTGAGTACTTTTTATTTGAGTTAGAACATCAGTAGTCTTTGCACTTCTGAATGTTTCTTACAAGCTTCTTTACTAGAGCTGCATTAGAGGGTCATGTTCAACACTAATGAATGTTACCATTGTTTACTCAACATTTTCTTTTATTTTTGATTATTGCTTTATGTTTTGTTTTGTTTTTAAATAGGGATTAAATTATACTTTTATCGAGCCCATTGGCCTGTGGACAATTTCAGCTCATTTCATTTATTTAACTTGATACACCATTCATATGTTTTTCTACTCTTTTATCACTTTTTATCTTTGAGCAATTTACATGCAACACATAATAGTAATACATTTTGTAAATTCAATCTCAGCCCACACTTTCCATATTTCCAATTATCTTCAATTTTTATGACTTTAACTGTACATTCTGGACACGTCTGCAGCCCACACACACCCACACACACACACACACACACACACACACACACAGTCACATTTACAACCCTGTTGTTATTAATGCTCACACTGCTGAGTCAACAAAACAAGGCTGATCTTTCTAAAGTTATGGTTATTGTCAAGAAATAGATTCAAATTGAGTGCAAACATTTAACTATTTAGAAACCTAACACGTATTCTTCTTTTATATTTAAATATAAAATGTAATAAATAAATGTAAATAAACATAATAAATACATTTAAATAAATGTCGTGAACAATACATTTGTTTTTATTAATTTTTTTAAATAATATTCAAAATAATAAACTAAAACACATTTGAATATTCATTATTTTATGTCTTCTTGTGGTAGTGTAACAGATTTTTTTTTATTTGCAGAGGTAACATATTTGTAACGTTGTTTAAATAAAAGCCTTGTCAATGTCAGTGTGTACACTGACTTTACCCCATAAGAGGTAAGTTATTCACAGCTGTTTGGATGAAAATAAACCCCTGTTTTTTTTTTCACGTGAGAAAGTAGAAATCATGTTATGATGTAGAAACACCCACTATTTGTATTTTTACAATAGATTTGATCTCATTTCCTCCAGGATAGAGACCTGAGGGGCATGAAGGATGATGAGTTTGTAGATATATTAGAGGAAAGGAGGTGCAGTAGTGACCTCGGCCATGCCTTCAGGACTTTTAACCCCCAACCGTACAAAGGAGGCCCCCCCTGCTCCGCCGCTGACCTCAACAAAGCCCTGCTCGACTCCCACTTTCTGCACCGGGTGGTTAAAGAGGTGCGTTTAAGTGCTTTTAGATAAAATGTTACGTCATAGCATCAATGTGGTTAAAAAAAAAAAAAAACACTCTCTCTCTCTTTCTCTCAGGTCGCCATGGAAACGGGATCGTCGCAGGAGAAAGTGATGGAAGAGGCTGGAGAGATTTTGGTGGAGATGTCACACAACCTGCACCTGCCATTCATCAGGCTGATGGGTTACACCTTCTCAAAGGTTATCAAGAGGCTTTTCACCAGCATCTTCGTCAACATGGACGGACTCAACACGGTCGGTGTCAACAGTGGCTGCAACACAACAGCCTTAAGTTTTGCTTCATTTATTCACACAACTATTTTTCAGGAAATTGACTTTGATCTCCTGACATGTTTCGACTGCCAACTGTCGAGCGCTTTGATGTGTCCTTGACTTCCGTGTAGTAATTCCAGCAAGTTCTTTTCATCTTCTTTTTGAATATTAATATCATTTCCTGAAAAAAGTTGTCTGAATAAATAAAAACCTTAACATAGGCTTCATTAGTACCTGTAATTATTAGTGCTCATTATTACAATGTGGAAATCAGGAATTAATTCAAAGAAATACTGTAATTCTAATGTTATATTGTATTTTTTCGTGTTTTACTATAGTATAGTTAGTTAGTTAGTTAGTTTATTTCTTCGTTCATTGTGAACATCCAGATCTAAGGTCATTCAAAGATCCCATACATTACACTACAGGAAAAAAAAATATGTATACATTAAGAATGTCAACCGCTAAATGATGCCTGACTGAAAGGGGTTTAAGCTGAAGTCTAGACTTATTTTGCCTAACCCCTTTTACAACTGAAACACTACTGTATGTCCAAAGATGACACAATTATACAGTTATACAGTTTCTCTCATACCAACGAGTAAAAAAAAAAAAAAAGCAATAATATTTTCACAAAATGTAATTAGTTTAACAAAATGAAAAATGTGTGGAGTCTTTAAAAAAAACACTTTACACATAGAAATATCTTTGCATGGTTTAATAATAATAATATTGCGTTGGATTTTATGTAGCACTTTTTCATAGACACTCAAAGCGCTTTACATTGATGTGCATTATTCTATCAGTCCATGGTGATAAGCTACTATTGTAGCCACAGCTTCCCTGGGGCAGACTGACAGAAGCGAGGCTGCCAGAGTGCACCAACACTCATTCATTCACTCACCACATTCATTCTAGGCAATGTGGGTAAAGTGCCTTGCCCAAGGACACAACGACAATGACTTGGAGAGAGTGAGATTCGAACCCCCAACCCTTCGGTTATTGGACAATCCACTCTAACACTGAACTTTTAAATACTGCTGCGACCAAATTCCTTCAATTGTCTTTTTTACATTGTTTTAGTTCTTACATTTGCACTATTATCTTATGTTAATATTTATTTTTGCTTCTTACTGTCTTTTTTATTATGTTGCTGAAAAAGTGAAATTGTGTCCTATCCTATTTCTTTTTTAAACACTATTCTCTTCAGCTCCAACAAGCCGTGCAGGAGAATCCTGTAATCTTGATGCCCAACCACAGGAGTTACGTGGACTTTCTGATCATCTCCTACATCTTGTTCACCTATGACATCCCAGTGCCTGTGATAGCTGCAGGAGTTCGCAAGTATCTATTTCAACTTAACAACAAAAAATAGGACGAATAGATGCCTGGGTGGAAATATATCATTTTTGTTTTTCTTTTCTCTAAAGCTCTGGCTGAGATGAAGATTGTTGGGGAGATCCTGCGTCGCTCAGGAGCTTTTTTCATCCGCCGCTCCATCGGCTCGGACAAACTTTACTGGGCTGTGCTGTCGGAATATGTGCGAGGCATAGTGAGGGTAAAGACGTCTGTTTGTGATCTAGACCAGTGGTTCTCAACCTTTTCAGCCTGCGACCCCCAAAATAAAGGTGCCAGAGACCGGGGACCCCCACTGTACCACTGGCTAGGGCTGCTCGATCATGGAAAAAATTATAATCACCATTATTTTAGTCATAATTGAAATCAAAGGATTATTTTTCAACCAAAAAGTTATTTATTTTTTGAGAGGGGCGGGGCGAAGGGGAGGAGCTTGCCTGTCCGTGGATTAAAAAACACAAAGTTAGTATTAATAACGTGTGTGCCAAGCTTTATTATTTGTAGATGTCCAAATTAGTGGGTTTGTTTTATTTAGCGAATAAATCATGTTAATTTTTTTTTTGTTTTTTTCTTGATTATGTTATTTTTGTAATCGTTGAGTGTAATAATCAAAATTGTAATCAAATTTTGATTAATTGAGTAGCGCTTATCACTGGCCCATCCATAAATTATGATCCATTGTTCTATGAATCTGTGATAACCACATTTATTTATTTATCTGAATAATATATATCATCTTAAAGATGTAAATAAAATGGGTTGAAAGTGATCAAAAATGATGGAAAGGGTAGTGAAATGGGATTTTCAAAACCAGAGACATTGGTTAAAAGTTGCAAATTAGAGTGGCCAAAAACTGAAATGAACAGCAGTAAAAAAAAGTTTTAATATTGGCTTAAAAATGGCAGGAATACCGATAATGTAATTTAAACAGTAGGAACAATTAGTTTAAACTGGCAAATAATGGGTATGACAAATTGTTAATGTGGTTAAATTGGCAAAAATAAGCATGAAATATGGTGAAAAGAGGTTAAAAGTGACAATAATGGGTCAACATATGTGACGTTAGGTGGGAAAAGTGGTGTAAAGGGTTTATAAGTGAGGAAAATGTTTTGTGGAAGCAATGTGCAGAAAAGGCATTGAAATTTGTGGCAGAATTGGGAGTAATGTAGCAACAATGCATTAAAAGGAGCAAAAATATGGCAAGAAAAAGTGATGAAAACAGGTCAGAATATGGCAAGTTTGGTGTAGTTGCAGAAAAAGACTAAAAATGTTAAGAACCCCTGATCTATAATACTGTCATAATTGTCAATTTTGTCTCCGACTATCAGTAGAAATGAATGTTATGGTTTATTTTTGCGTTTGAACTGCTCCCTTTGTGTTTCGTAGCATGGATTTGCTCCTGTGGAGTTTTATGTCGAGGGTTTAAGGAGTCGAACGCTGAAATCTCTGACGCCAAAGTTGGGTAAGAGTCTGTTCACATGCACCATTGTACACTTCTAGTCCATAAAACTCAATTACAGCACCAATAAATATTTCTCTAACATGACACCCGTGTGTGCAGGTATGATGCAGATGGTGCTGGAGCCTTACTTTAAAGGGGAAGTCTTTGACATCACACTGGTGCCCATTAGCATCAGCTACGATCGCGTTCTGGAGGAGTCGCTGCTCGCACGCGAGCTGCTAGGCGTCCCCAAGCCCAAAGAGAGCACCGCGGTGCGCTACACGATCACATTACACACATTATTAATAATTCACAGTGAGGCCCTCGCCACATCCTAACCTCTCTGTGGCTTTAAATAATAAAAGAGATTGTTGTTTAGCTGTTCCTACAATTTGGCCTCGTTGGATGAGTTTTTGATGATGTGGTTGTTTTCCAGGGGCTGCTGAAGGCCAGCAGAGTGCTGCAAGAGGATTATGGGAGCATGCAAGTGAACTTTGGTCAGCCCCTATCAGTCCGAAAGCTGTGTGAGGGCAAAATAAATCGGTCCTACTATAACCTCGTACCAAGGTGACTCCATACTTATCTAGGGCTTACAGTTTTTTTTTAACGGTTGCACGTTTTCTTGAAAAAAGTGAAATCCTGAATGAATCTTTTCTAGACAATTCATTATTGAGTCATCAAGAAAACTGAGAGATTAAAACCTTTAATATTGGCCGCTGTAATGCACTATTATAATTAGTGGTGAGTATTGGCAAGGATGTTGTAATACGATACGTATCGCGATAATTGGGTCACGATATGATATTTTCGCGATTTATCGCTATATTCTACCCAGTTCATATCAAAATTAAATGTAGAGATGAAAAATCAAGTTGCTGTATATGTTCATCAGAAGATATTGATCATTCAGAGGACAAATTGAGTCAAAACTATTTGCTTCAAAACATCCTATTTATCATTTATTATTATTAGTGTTTTTCAGTGTTACACACTGCCATCATGAAAGAAACAAGTTTCTTTTCACTGAAACTACTGTGTAGAAGTCTCACAGTAACCATGACAACATAATGATGGCATTGTAACCACTGTAAGTGAGAACATTAAGGATAAATCACCCTGAGTTACTGACGATGCACAAAAATAAGAACAAATAATTTATCCCATTGTATCAGTTTAAGCACTGATCTGAACACATTGAAAGCATTGTAACCGCCACTGAAATATTGCACAAATACACAAAAATATTGATGAGACCTTGAGCAGGAACAGGTGGTGAATACAGCACAATCGTTTCTGTTCAAAAGCACAATGAATAATGCAGTCATAGTGTACAAACACATGAAAAATTGTACACATGAACACTCATTTGATAAGATGATTAATATAATCGTTGCCGCAACAAGGGTCATTCCATGTCATTGCCACAAATTTTCAGATCTCACGCACTTTGGTCTCAAAAACATCTGATATTGTTACCAATTGTTCTGTGATTATTCAATAGGCACACATAGGAAACTGAAATTTAGTATAATAATACAGCTCCACCTACTCTCTCTGAATATACAACAAAATTCTGCTATACATCCTATCTGGTGGACATGCCAGCCCCTCAAAACTAAAAAAAAGTTTGTCAGGGTTTGGGGCTGGAACATATTTGGGCCTTCAGATAACAACTTAGCATTTGCCTCAACTCCCTGTAATTTGATCATCTTTGAGCTATGTACATAGACTGTTTAAATCACTAATGATTAGTCGGATACAGTATATGCGTTGGTTCTTGGGTGACAGTCTCTTGAAATCCGAAAAAATCCTTTTTTATAAACTATTTTCATTGGCCCATAACTGCATGTGGGAATGTAAGAAAAAATCTCTGTTTCGGTTCATGATATAAAGTGTTAAAATCTTCATTTTTATTTTGGACCCCAACTTTGTAGTAGATTGGCCATCTGGCATACTGGGCATCATCCCGGTGGGCCATCAACCCAAAGTAGGCTGGTCCAGTCAGCTATGTTTTAAGTTAGAGGAGGCAGGCATGGTAACAGGTGGTCAAAAATGCTCCAAAAGTGGCAAAAACGTGGCGAGAAAAGAGTGTTAAGTGACTAAAATGGGCCAAAATCAGTCAAGAGTGGCCAACAAATGGGCAAATAAAGAGGATTCAGGTTACCTGTTGTTTTCACAGAGATCTTCCAATGAAGCCCTCGGCTGAGGCTCTTGCGTGTGTGAGCTGGTTGGCTCATGTGGTGGTCGGGCTCCAGGAGAGGGGCTCTCTGATCAGCCCGTGGTCCCTGATGGCCTGCCTGTTGATCCAGGAGCCGACCACGGTGTTAGCAGAGCAGGGTCTGCTGTGGGATGACCTCACAGAGAAGACACTGTGGTTAAGGAAGATGGTGCTGGACTTTGGGGCTCGTCTTAACTGGCCTGGTTGGTTGGATTTATTTCATATGTTATATGTATCGGATGATGAAAAAAAAGCTGTTTTTATATTGTTTCGTGTGCAGTTCCATAAATGACCTGTAGGTAGCCTTTCTAAGGTTTAGCCTTAAAGCAGTGGTTCCCAACCTTTTTAGGGTCACGACGCTAATTTGATGTCACAAATTTCTGGTGACCCCAGAGACATTTTTTTTTCTTTTCTCTTTAATTATTATTAGATTTGTCAAAAAGAGCCAAGATTAGTGCACAAACTCATATATTTCTATACTTCTATTTTTGAAACTAGATTTATATTTGAGAAAGTGAAAGTATAGAATACAGTTGTTTGAGATCATGTGTGGTGTTTAATAAAATAAATTAAAAAAATAATAATAATAGAGCAATAGTTTCTAGACATTTCAGGTGACCCCATTTGATATTTGGGCGACCCCACCTGGGGTCAAGAGCCCAAGGTTGAAAATTACTGCCTTAGGCACATGTGTCAAACTAGAGCATCCAATTTAGCCCACAGAAGAAAGTAAAAATGACAGACAAATCATGAATTATTTTGTAAATTGCCAAAATCACAAATTTAATGAAACGGGACAATATTTTTAGGGGCTTGTTTTTTTGTTTTTGTTTTTTGTTTGTGTTACAGGAATTCAGCCTTTTTTAATTGCAAATTGTGGAAAGAACTTTTGATATTTCTACAAATCTTGCAATTTCTCAAAAATAATTGCACAAAATTCCTCTAAATTACACAAAAATTGGTTAGAAAATCAATCATTTTTAAAATGAATTTAATTTAATTTAATTTATTTGCTCGGCCGACGCTCTGATGGCTGATTTTGGCAAGTAAATCACGGACAGTTGAAGACACACAAACCCTGAGAATAGACGTCCTTTTAGGTGGGAATCCTTAACAGTCCATAATTACTCACTAACTTCAGCCAGCAGAGCATGTCAGCACACTGTTTAAGGGAGAATAAAGGTCCCTTAGGAGAGCTCTTCTTCTCTGCTTTATTGTCTACTACCAAACCGTAGAGTAGGACCTGTCGCCCCCTGCGGTCAAATAGTTTTTTTGAGTCACAACTGCTTTTACCCTCCTCAGTAAACAAAAGAGGTTTACATTGACATCGTTAACTTTTCCTGTGTTTTTTAGAGCAACCAAAAGGAGCACAAGTTGGCATTTTGACTGAAAAAGCTGCTAAAAGGTCTAAAAAGCAGTCTGAAGGCTTCACTCCAGTAGAAAACAATGGGATGTTTACAGGCAGTGGAGCCATGTGACATCATCAATCACGTGACTTAAAGATGGAGAAACACAGAAACTAAAACTGTATAGTAGTCTCATTTTTAAAAAAGTAATTAAACGAATATGGTGCAAAATAATGTGTTTTGTTAGGCATAGATCTTCTAATAAGTACATTTCAAAGGTTTTAGGCCAAACTTCTAAAAACAGAGGAGAAAACCTTTATGGAAAGCCAAACTTCTTTTAGTGACAGATTTTTCCTCCAGCTGAATCTGTCGTAGTCTCACCTCAAGAGGCCGATCAGTCAGATTAGATGAATGTGTGTTGGCACGAGGGTTCAGATTCACTTAGATGTTCAGAGGATTAATCCACTTTAAGTAACTTATCCTAAGAAAACCCCAGTAAACTGTCTCACTTCTCAGGTTCAGCCACATAAACACAAAAGCATTTTTTAACATCGATACAACTTCTTTTGTTTGTCTTTTTCCTGATTAGAAAAGCTTCTTCTTTTTTTTTTTTAATCCAGGAGAAGCACCAAACTCAGCTGTAATGTCGTCCGCCATCAGCCTTCATCGCTCCATAGTTTACCTCAAAGCGGGGCGGGTCTACCTGACTCAGGAGGAAGTGCCCTTAAGGAGACACCGGATCAGCCCTGAGGAGGGCGTGTTCCGCACGGCGGTGCCGGTCCTGATGTTGGCCGCCTACAGGAATCAGTCGCTACACGCTTTAGTGCGTCCGGCAATGCTGGCCATGTCTATTTGCATCACAAGAAGCACACAAAGAGGTGAGAGAGAAAAATATTTACTGTAACCAGCAACATACAAAATGACGACACACTAAATGAGAGAAAAACACACAAGATAACTTCAAAATACACAAAAATAACAGAGAAAACATACAAAAGGACCTAAGAAACAACCAAACAACACCAAAAACACACACACTGAGAAAGAATAATTTAAAATAATACCGACAACACACAAAAACGCACAAAATAAGAGAAAAATATACTGAAAAATAAAAAGAACAGACGAACAACAACAAAATACACAGAATTACACCGAGAACACACACATTAAGGAAGAAAAATACTTACTATTACCAACAACACACAAAACGACAATAATGACAAACTAAATGAGGGAAAAACACACACGATCACTACAAAAATAACAAAGAAACATACAAAATGACATAAGAAACAACCACACACCAAAAACACACACACTGAGAAAGAATAATTTCAATAATGCCAATAAAACACAAAAACGACAACAAAAACGCACAAGATCACTACAGAAATACACAAAAATAACAGACAAACACAAAACGACAAGATAACAAACAACCCAACGACACTAGGAACACCACATTGAGATAGAATAATTTAAATAATACCAACAACACACAAAATAAGACAAAATATACTGAATAATAAAAAAAAACAGACAGACAACAACAAAATACACAAAATGACAATGACGATAGAAATGATCTTGGTGCGTGTGCGTGTGTGTGTGCGTGTGTGTGTGTGTGTGTTCACAGATGAGCTGTTCAGGTTCTTCTGCTTCCTACAGGAAGTCTTCGCTAATGAATTCATCTTCATCCCCGGGAACTTATCTCAGGTACCAGCCTCCTCTTTAAGCCTCTCAGGACACACGTCTGAAAGTGTGAAATTAAAATCATTTTAACCTGCTTCCTATTTTTTTCCACCTGTAGGACTTTGAGGAGGCGTGTCTCTGCCTGAACAGCTGTGGAGCAGTTTACATTAGTGAACAGGAAGTGAGAGTTTCAGAGCAAAGCTCGGAGGTCATCACCTTCCTGCAGAAGCTGCTCCAACCATTCATAGACTCTTATCAGGTTCTTTAACTAATTTGTTTTTTTGTTTTTATGCAATGCTGAGAGATTTAATTTTGGTCATGTGATACAGTTGACTCTAACAAAGTTTTAGGAAACAGGGATCATCAACATTTGGCGGTTTTACATCTTTTCCACTGAGATATTGATATTGGTCTGATATCAGCAGAAAAATAAAACCCCAAAAAATATTTCTTCATTTATCCAATATAATATATTGTTTTTATTGGATTTATTAAGGTTATTTTTGAAGGGTCTTTTTTTCTTTTTTTTTTAATTGTAGAATGTTGGTAAAAATGTGTGTAACCTGTTGGTTAATGATAAATGGGTCAATTTTTTATATACCTGCTATTGCTGACTAATATTATTTAGGTCAGTGGTTCCCATACTTTTTCTGTTGCGCCCCCTTTTGAAGAATAAGACATTTACAACCAAATGGGTAAAAAAAAAAGGTAAAAATTGTGATTCTTCTTCAAAACTCATAAAAATTACCTAAAATATGCAATCACATATTTTAAAACAGTAATAATAAAGTTTTTTTTGAGTGTAAATACATTTTTTTTTTTAAACTCTTTTTCATGTTCAATTATTACCCCACGCCCAGTTTGGGAACCATTACGCTAAGTAACATCATTTAATCAAGCCTTTTCTAACGTTCCACACTACAAAATAACTAATAAAAGTATGTTTAATATGTGCTGATAACGTATCAGATCCATATCAGTATCTCAAGACAAGTATTGGTATCGTATCAGTAGTAAAAACCCCTAATTTAGACTTTTGACAACCTTATATTTAATTTAAATAACGTTCAGACTGAAAAATCTATTTACTTGTGTTCATATGAGGGATCCTAATCCAGAATCATGGTTTATACCAGATATATGATCATTTTTATTCTGCGAGCATGAACTTCTTAAATACTACATTTTCATTGTTTCACTTTAATTAGAGAGTAATATAATAAGGTAGGCTGGCACAAACTTAAAAAGGTTTCCTATTTTACTAGCGACTAACAAACATCTGTTACTAATCATATAACATGTAACTTTTGTAAAATGTAACAACTATCGTATGTCATATTCTACGGAAATCAACTTGTGTTTTTATGAATCTATATTTTCTTTCATAATGTGTATATGTAACACACCACTGACCATACACCAAATCTGCAACACATTTATGAAAATAAAAATTTTAAAGGTGCAGTCTGCAACTCTTATAAAAATGACTTTTTGTCATATTTGCTAAAGCTGTCACTATGTAAGGACAGCTTTACATCAAACTAGTAGTTTGTGTGAAAAAAAAACAGGTTCATTACCGCCCCCTGCTGCTCCTTTGGCAGATTGCCAGAATGTACCGCGACCGAGCAAAACGAACCAATCAGAGCCGGGATTGTGTTTGATGGGCTGTCTGACAGCTGTTGCTCACAGGCTTCGCCCCTTTCCCGGAGCTAGAGCGCCATCTTTTTTACAGTGTATGGTCTGAAGGAGTAGAAGATGGAATTAGCAACCTTTCTGCTTGACAGGTGATTACTGCTGCTTGATTTACATTATGTTTGTAATTGTTACACTAGAACTCTGTGGTTCGTGTGAGCGCAGCAGCCTCAGTGTGGGCTGCTGTAAGTGACACTGTGTTGCTGCTGCTGTTGCTGAGATGTGTGCGCATTGAGAGAGAGAAGCGCTGCAGTAATATGCTTTTAACAGAGCATGTTATATTTCTGTGATGTTGCTGTCGGACTAATGTTAGCTTGTTAGCTCCTCTGAGGGAGGAGCAGCGGGGAGAGAGGGATCTGAAAGTCGCGGACTGCACCTTTAAAGATAATTGAATACTAAAACCTTTTCACGTGCAGCCCTAACTACATCTCTCATATGTATCTATCTTTGTGAGTTTGAATCCTGGAAAGTAAATCAGATTTTTGATGGAGCTCATTGGGGGACTAGAGCTCCTGAGGGCCCAAATGGTCCATGAGGGCTACCTGGTGCCCACGGGCACCATGTTGGTGACCCCTGACTTAGAGACTTAGAGAGTATTTTAGACAAATACATCTTCAACTTTAACTGGGTGCTCTTTGTATTTCTAGCTGATATTTAGGTGCGTCTGTGAAGAGGAACAAGTCCAGGTGTTCACAGAGAAACAGTTCCTAGCAGCAGTCCGGGCCCTGGCCCTTAAGCTGATCCTCTCAGGTGAAACAGAAAGTAAACGGAGAGACTTTACTTGTGAGCTGCCACCTGTCCATCGCTGTAAATAACCTCCATGATTTTTTGGCCACCGTCTGTCTCACAGGTGAGCTGCACACCTACGAAACCCTTTCCTCAGACACGCAAAAGAACGTTCTGTCGGCTCTGTGTCGACTCGAGGCAGTGGCAAAGTTAAGGACGTGAGTGATTTGTTTTCATTGAAGATTGAGTGACTTTGTTTTTATCAGTAATGTACATTAACGCTGTGTGTGTGTGCGTGTGCGTGTGTGTGCGTGTGCGTGTGTGTAGGTCGGAGATAAATGAGTTTAAAGTGAACAAAGCAGCAGTCAGAAGAATCACAGACGCACTGTGTAAGTCAAGGCAGGGGTCAATTACAATTTTCAATTACAATTACAGTGTGTCTTCAATTATCCAGGTTCAATTACAACTTCATTGAAATTACGGTGACATGCATTTTTTTCAAATTACAACTAAAATTACAATTGTCATTTTCCCCTGATAGTCAATTACAATTACGTTCTCAATTACTAAAGTTCAAATTCAATTAATTGCAATTACTGAGCCTTTAATAAATATTAATAATAATAATTAATAAAATGTAACCTTCCTCTCATCTTAAATCAGCTGTAAAATAAAATAAAAAATATGTTCTATCGTCAATTTTGTTTCTCATCTCTTGGTTTTGATGTTAGGCTTCCTTATCCATGAAAATATTGATATTAACATTTTTGGTGTGAGTGTCTGAGCCTTTTTTATGTCAGAAAACTCTTCTTTTGTTTTCTTTTTTAAATGGTAAAATGATCCTCAAAAGAACTGAGTGATAGTGGGAAAAGTTGAAACACATTTGAATCATTATTAACTATGTACAGTACGTGTTAGACATAGAACTGTGACATGGTTCCCCAGGTTTGCGTTTAATTAAATCATTAAAGAGAGTTTTAATAGAATTCCCATGCCAATTATAATTACAATTTCAACTATCTGAATTAATTTATGATTACAACAGCAACAGATGTTTATATTTCATTATCAACTACAATATTTGCATTTTCTGAAGAAAATGCAAGTGAGAATGCTATGAGGTGAGGTGCTGGCCCACGTTGCACTGCATTAGCTAGCATTAGCATAAACATTAGTATTAATTAGCATTAGCATCAGCTAGCATTAACATTAGCATCAGCTAGCATTAGCATAGCTAGCATTAGCATAGCTAGAATTAGCATAGCTAGCATTAGCATAGCTAGCTTAAGCATTAGCATTAGTTAACATTACTATCAGCTAGCATTAGCCTAATATTAGCATTAGCCTTGCAATGGAATTGGCCTAGCATTAACATTAACCTAGCATTAGCACTAACATAGCATTGGCATTAACTTAGCATTAGCATCGACCTAGCATTAGCATTAACCTAGCATTACCACTAATCTAGCATTAGCTAAGCATTAAGCTAGCAATAGCTGAACATTAGCAATAAGGTTGAAAAAGGTGGAAATGGGTTGAAAAAGTTGAAATTTTCAATAGAAATGAAAGGAAACGAAAAAATGTAATGTCAAAAAGTTTAAAAGTTACAAATTATAAAAGCAATAGCATAAATCTGGGGAACTTTCTGAATTTTTTGATAGCTTATTTGTCAAAATCGGACAAACGGTGTATGAGGAGTTAACACAGATAATCCAGTGACGAGTGAGGATTTCTCCTGCATCCTCACTAGTTACTAGATTATAAATGACCCCAATCCTGGTGTAAATTACTTGACTTTTTGAATCTTCTTTTGATTTGCTGGATTTTTTTTTTTGACCAAGGTTTTCTTGTTTCCCCTGATGATTCTCTTTCCTTCACCTATAGGTGGAAAAATCCCTCCTCAGATGCTCCAGGCTCCGCCCGACGCAAGACTTTAATCAATCCTGTTCTCACCTCACGTTACCTTCTCCTGACAGCTTCATCCCTTTATGTTGCCTGTGGTGTGACTGCTGTAGCTGCTGTAGCTGCATTCACTCTGAGCCCATGATTAACAACATTAACAGTACTTCTTTTTTTGGCTTTATATCAATTTATTGTGTAACGAAACTACCTTAGATATCTCGTCTGTATATTAGAATAATGTACTTTAACGTAAATAAATCCTCTGTGCCACTCATGCATAACATTTTCTCGTGACTATATTTCTGACGATTAATAATAAGGCACTTTAGGACACTTCAATTACCCATGTTGAATTATGATTACGGTGACCGACATTTTTTCCAATTACAAATAACATTAAAGTTATTATTTTTCCTCTTTTAGTCAATTACAATTACATTCTCAATTACTAATGTTCACATTAAATTGTCAAAATTACTGAGCCTGAAATAAACAACCCCATAAAACGTAACCTTCCTCTTGTATTAGCTTTATGTTAGCATCACTTATGATAACTAACTGCAAATCAGCTGTAAAATACACTCAAAAATATTATTGACAATCCAATGTATTTGTTTCTCATCTCGTTAGGCTTCTTAATCAATGAAAATATTATTATAGTTATTTTTATATATTTTCGATTATGATTACAATTGTAACTGTCATAATTTATTAATTATCAATTCAATTACAATTATAATTGTCATAATCGTAATTTATTGCCAATTGTGCAATTACATTTGTATTTGCTTCATAATTGTTATTAATTACGCAATTACAATTACAATTATACTGCGTCATAATTGTCATAATTACCAATTACAATTGCATCATAATTGTAATGAATTACCAATCACAACTATACATTTATTTGCTACATCATAATTATCATTTATGCAATAAAAATTTAAATTGTGTAATCATTATAATCGATTACCAATTATGCATCTGACCCCAACCCTGCTTTATGATATTTAAACTGTGGCTTTTATTCCACTTGACCATCACAATAAAATAGTAAAAACTATAATCCACAAACGTTCCATATTTTATTTGTTTGAATAGTTTATTTTTACTTCTTACATTTTGGCAAATGTAAAAGAATTGTGAAATAAATGCACCATAGAATAAATGGAACTTTAATTCTGTTCTCCCTTAAAAGAGAGCCAAAAAAACCCCAAGTTTCAGAGGTTTGTGTGCAGGTTGAAGAAGGCCGGTGTGTTCTGCGTCCCCACAGAACCACATTTATCTATACACGGGCGGGACGTCGACCTTGATGCGTAAAGCGCTGACAGGATCTTGACAGAACACTGAGATGTATTCCAGCACTTTGGAGTTCATCTTCTTCTCTCCCTCTTTGGCCCTGTGCCGCTCCTTGTCCCATCGCTCCTTCTCGCCGTTCATTTGGGAGAACAGATTGACCTGGATGGTGCGCAGAGTGGCTGCCAGGACGTAAGAACCTCCCTGGAGCATGTGGCAGAAGGCGGCACCCATGCTGAGGGCCACGCCCATCAGATTGGGCACCGTCTCACAAACCACGCACATACCCTCCAGGAAGTGCAGACAGCCTTTCTTGGCCAGAGAGGGGCTCTGGTGGTGGAGGTAGCCATGGGGAGACTGGGTGTGATGGTTGATCAGATAGCGCACGCAATCAGCGAAGTGGCTGATCGCTCTGCGCAGCGGCAGCAGAGCCAGGTACAGGTGACAAGCTGCTTTGGTCAGAGCGTGGAAGAGCAGCCGCAGCTCAAGCACAGCGTGGCCTGGAGATAAGAGGGTCAACAGGTCAGCTGGCGGCCAATTTATCACTGGCTAATGTCAGTAACCATTACAGACATCGTCTGCCCCTGGATTTAAAATGCGCCCCGCGGGCTACACAACAGATCCTGTGCACCTGCACATTTCCAAACTGAAAGTAAAACCGTGAATAAAATAGACTCAATAACTCTTCTAACATGATTAAACAGTTTAACGGTGAAGATTGACATTTTTTGGATAGGATAATGTTCTATTGTGCGCCAGTCGAACGGATGCGTAAAATTACGCACAGCTTCTTTGGACACAATTTGCGTAAAAAAAAAAAACAAGCTATCGTTTTTTTTTTTTGGGTATATCTTTTTTAGAAAAAAATTGCAGTTGACATTTAACTAACAAATAATCACGTACATTTACAACAAACGTCTTTTATAATAGATTGTATACCGCTTTTAATGCCAATATGGTCCAATAGTTCCTAAAACTCTCCAAATCAATTTGACGCGCTTTCTCTCGCTTACCATCAATAAAGCAGAAAATCCACAGCAGGGCAATACTCGCTGCCAACGACGTCCACCAATCCATGTATTCCCGTCCCCGTCCCTGCCCCGAAAAGAGAGCGAAGCTGGACTGAAGAGCTGTAGTGATCTGGCCAAGCCCTGCCCATGGCACCAGCTAATACCAACCATTAAGCAGGTGCTTTCCCTTCAGGTGTCGCTACGTTCCAGCTTTCAACGCATTGGTGTTTGCCAGCAGAGTCTGATACGTTTGTAGTAGGACTAAGGAATTAAACACAGCATGTGGTCCAAATATAGGACTTTCCAGGGTCCAGTAGAGTATATTAGAGTGTGTGAAAGATGGAGTGAAAACATTATTCCTAAAGTTTGACTTTATAATTTGTACATCATAAGTCAGATATTGCTCAAAGTCAGGGGCCAAATATAGACCAGTTTGATCTAAAGTGGGCCACAGATTTTGCCAGGGGGAAAAAAAAAATTGAATATTAATGTGCCCTAGTTTGTACTTCCAGGCATAAATTACATATAAAGTATATAAGACAGACAACATCCAAGCATTAAGTGACATTACACTTAAAATCACTTAACATTGCCTTAATTTTGTGAACATTTTTTTATTTAATTTGGGAACATTTTGTAGGATAATTGGAGGAAATTTTGTAGAATAATTGGAGGAAATTTTGTAGAATAATTTGAGGAAAATTGCCGGATTAAAAAATGACTCATGAAATAAGCATGGAAAATTTGTATCCATGTGCAGTATTTGGTGCGGCTGAGACATCTACAACTGATTTTTTTTTTTGTTTTTTTTTTTTTGTAATGTACAGAATGATACATGTCTTTCCTGTCATTTTTACTTTCTCCTGCAGGGCCCAATTAGATGCTATAAAGGGCCAGGTTTGGTCCCTGGGCCTTGAGTTTGACATACTTGCTCTAAGATCTTACAGCCACCTTATTCCTGGAGGTGCTAAAGTAGATACTGTACAATAAGAGGCAAAACTCAATTTAATCAGAAAAGTAACTGTTTACTGTGAGGGGTGATTAGGATAGGACCCATTGTGATGGGTGCGTTGGTATTTTATGGGGTACCGAGTGTAAAAACTTGGTTACTGTTTGATAGCGGACATATTTTGGCTCACTTTCCTCAAATTTAGCTCATTTTTTTTTTCATTTGAGACAGAAATTCATGTAAAACAGCATTTTCTATATCATTGTTAAAAAGTGAGCTAAATATGGAAAAATAAAACCCCTGACAAACATCACAGACGTTTTTCATGCATAACTTCCATATTGTTGTGATTTTAAGTTCTAAAATTATTGATACTAAGAATTCTACAAAGCGCCCCCAGCATCGCATTAAAAACACGGTCTCTGCTCCAAATCAGGTCAGAAATGTTTAATAAACAATGTTTTAGCAGCAGCATTGGCATTTATGAACTACAGGTCCCAAGGTTATTTGTAAACACACCACTAGAGGGCAGTATATCCCCATTACTCACACACTATTCTGCTTTTAAACACATTTTACGCACAAAGATTTTCCGACATAAATTCAGTTTACTGAAATTGGAAAACAAAAAAACAAAAAAAAGGTTCTGTTGTGAAGTCCAACATAGTCATATATATATATATTCGAAAATATAATTATTTCTTTTTACATGTTAAACCTGATCAAATGCAATGATTTTCATTGAATAAAGTGAGGCTGTTGTATTATATAATCAAATAATAATAATAAACAGCTAATTGCTAATTTAAAACAATGCATTTCTTATTACTTTGCCTTTTTCGGTTTGGGAAATACCACGCAGGGGAAATACAATATTTGGTTATTCTGTGGGGCATAATGAACAGAGATTTTTAATCTCAATTTGATTCACCTGTCTAAATAAAGGTTAATAGAAAAAAAATATTGTAACATTAAACCTTATTATTTAATTTAACAAAAATGATTAAAAAAAACTTTTCAATCAAGAGAAAAATCACTTCAATAAAAAGAAACGTCTCAATCAAAAAAAAAAAAAAAAATTTCAATCAAATAAAAAAGTGTTCAAATGCAAAAAAAAAAAAAATTGAGACCCAAATAATTGCGTTTGAACACTTTTTTCTTTGATTTAATTTTTTTTTTTGATTAAAATTATTTTCTTTGATTGATTTTTTTTAAATTTTTTTCAATGGTGATTAATATGGTCCAGATACAAAAAAGTTTACTTCAATTTAAAAAAAAAAAAAAAAAAACCTTTTTCCCCCTTTGATTGAAAATATTTATTTTTGATTAAAATACATTTTTCTTTTGATTGAAAAGTCTTTTTTATTTTTAATGTATTAATAAAGACACAAATCTACCTCCATAGGCATTGATTAAACCAGTGGTTCCCAACCTTTCTTGTCTTGTGTACCCCTTGAACCTTTGCGTCATACCATGAGTACCCCCTCACTCATACGTGTTAATGATTCTCCAAAAGTAGAACATAACACATAATATTATAGTAAATGTTTGTATTATACTAATGTATTATGATTATATTGTTATTAAAGAAAAATAATAAACTTGAAATTAGAAAAAAAAAGAATGAATAAAAATAACAAGTAATTTGAATAATTAAATACAAAACAAATAATTAACCTGCCTGTTTTACCACAAAAGGAGCTTCTTTGAATATGTCCTATTTAAGCAGGCATTTAAACTTTAAAAACGAGTAATTGCACACACGTACCATTTTATTGATGAACTTGTGAAATGACTGAGAATATTTTTTTATTATCTTGGAAATAAATTCTTCATTTTCCCACGTACCCCCTGCAATGTGCTCACGTACCCCTAGTGGTACACGTACCCCTGGTTGGGAAACCCTGGATTAAACAACGAAAAACATCGATGAACGCCTTCAGTTCTCCTCACTACAACCCCCACAATGCCCAGGCATCGGAGAGAACTGCGCATGCGCCATACCTGCCGGAGTCAAGCGATGACCTCACGCGCAGCAGCCTGCCGATCCAACCAGTCAGTTGTATCGTCTGTACAGTCTTTACTCGTTGAATATGTGCGTGTTTTCTTGCCCATTTTTGTCGTCGCTCACTTGATGGACGCTTTCACGAGAAAAATGTCCAACGTGTTGAGGTAAGTTTGCAGCTTTTTAAACCAAACATTCACCTTTAAACTCAGGGAAAGTAGCGTGAGCAGCCGGGCTGTTGTGCTGCTGGAAACCTGTGCAGCGGTCCCACGCGCACACGCACGCGTTTTAATGCAGAATAGAGAGGCAAAGCGTTGAGTGTAGTAAGAAACAATGGGAATCCCAACCCTGGCCAACAACTACTAAATTAGCTGGATTTGCCATATAATTCTAACTGAAAGCTGAAGAATTGACTTCTATTGTTTAGCCTTTTTTTTTTTTTTGGCTTGTTTTGTAAAGTTTAATCCAAGCTAAATCTGTAATTACACATTAAATTTGAGGACTGTGAATGGGAACTATGCATATCCTTTGCAGTTGCTTCTTTCCATCACATGTCAGATTGCTGTGATATCCATATCCACCCTGTTGCTATAGTGACCTCAGGCTGTTGGGAGCAGTGGGATGGTGTGTAGTGGGATACACACAAACTTTATTCTTTATTTATTTAAAAGAAAACTCCAAACAAAAACATACATTTTTGCTAGGAATGTTCAATATGAGCTTCCGATTAATGATATTGACCGATACCAATATATTATAGGCCATGGCTATTGCCAGTCTGTACATACGCAGTGCCCCTCACTGGCCAGTTTAGGTCACGTGATAAGTGCACCACGTGATTTAAAGTTCCGTCAGTTTTATTTTAGCTCATGTGTATTTTTAGCTACCCCGCTAACCCTTGTATTTTAGCCCTAATCCTAACCCAGGAAATGCCCTAAAATGCATATTTTTTTACGTGATGGATTTTTAAAGGTGGAATTTGTTGTGTTAAGTATGTTCAAATGAAAAAATGTATATGACATAAGTGGGATTTCGAACCCATGGCAGTGGAAGGAAGAGTCCTTGAGTATGTAGAAAAGGTTCCGAAAACGTACCCATAGTCCCTTGTATATTTTATATATTAAGAGTATTTCCCTTATATATAGGAGAGATACTCTGATGTGTAATACTATATCGGGACATTTTTGATGCATGGTAGGCACACTAGTCATACTCAACCGCCCCATGATGCATTGCGAGCGGAATATAAAATAGTCCTGACACTGGCGTCAAGCTAAAAATCAAACATCTTTTCAAAACAAAAGCATCTTTCATTCTTTTTTTTTTTAACCCTCTTGTAAATAGGGCTCTTGTTTTGACATTAACCGGAAGTTTTGTCCGTAGTACAATAGCAGGTCTCCAGAAATCTCGTAAATGTCGGCATTAAATGTGTATACGTGAGTTTTATGGATCAAATGAGCACATGTTGATATTCTACTTGGTCACTTTCTCGCTTAAAAAGTTTTCAGAACTTTCAAAAATGGCAAATCAACGGAGATATTTTGCCTCAGTGTGCTGCAGGTTTTAATCGTTGTAAGTTCGAAATGCATCTTGGGAAACTTGGAATTATACTTCAGTGGGAACGCTCATCATCCTAACCATACTTACTATTGTAGACAGTATCTACTCATTGAGTTTGTAGTGTATAGTATGGTTCTTTTTTAGTCACAGGATGCTTCACCCAACTCTGTATTCAGTGGAGTTTCTTTATTTCTGAAAGTCATGTAGTTGCAGTTCAGGGAGCAGTTGAACAGTTGATTATCACGCTACATCCACCCCAGAGGAGGCTTTCTACACCGCTGGGTGCTTATGAGAAAAGGGCTTTACGTTCCCGAGAATTAAAATGCTCTGCATTATTGCAGGGCCTGTGTGTGCTTGTAATGGGCCGTTGCCTTGTGAAAGAGCTTACAGGGGTGATTCCATCTGCTGACGTGTTTTCACTGTAAACACAGCACAGGCCTTACTTACACGATGTCCCGTGTTGTTGCTGCTGCTGCTGCTGCTGCTGTTGTTGTTGTGGCCACAGTTTTAATGCTCACACTCAGACGTGACGTTTGCATAACTTGTTTTTCCACATAGGTGCACGGTGCAGATAATGATTTTGTTTTGAAATGTTTTTGTTGAATGCCCCAACATACCTCCCCTTTTTTTTTTAACTTGCGATCAATAGATATTTTTAAATCCTGATTATTTTTCCGTTTCCTGTTGCCAACATTTTGTATATATATATATATATATATATATATAAAAAACATTCTGTTTTGTTTTAAGAAACAACTTAAACCACCATTTGTGGACTGTTCCTTTTTCACACAGGAAGCTGTGCCCATAATCTCATCCATGGTAGCACCCCCAGGAATAAGATGCACATGCAGGGTACGGCAAGACCAAAACTCATATCTCGATATTTTCTCTCAAAATGGCCATATACAATATAAATCCCCATATTTTTGAATAAAAAAATCTTACCAGAATGACGATTGTGGGTTAAATTTGCTGATGCAAAATGTTACACGGGCACATTTATTAACAAATACATGCACAATATGTACCACTTTTGACTTTATTGTAATTTTTCATATGGTCAAAATTGAAATCTCATTATATAGCCCAGGCCTATTGTAGCGTTCGTATAATATTGACTTAATTAAATACCTGAATTACTATTATTATGAGTATTTTCTTGACACAGCAGGATGTTAAATCAAAATATTGGTTTAACATACATTCATATCTCACCACCTGATTTAGTTGTAACTTTGTGGGCTATATGTTTATCATTTGCTGTCAGCAGTAATGCTTGTCGGTTTTTATGCAAACAGAGGCACACCTTTCTTTTTTTTATTTAAACAAATACTCTCAGCTCCTCCTCTATTCTGTTTGGTTTTGTCTAGCACGGCCGATTACTAATTGCTAATGGTTTATGTCATCAACCTGTCTGGTATGTGTGTGTCTTGAGTGGAACGTGCTGCAGTTATGTCGAGCAGGTTCAGTTGTCTCAGGTGCTGCAGCACACAAAGGGCTCCACCCCTACATGTTGTCTGTGGTGATGGTGGAGGTCAGTAAATCAGATGATCAGCTCAAAGGATTCTGATGGGGCCTCCCTCCACCCTCCAGGGTAATCCATCAATCAGTGGATCGTATCACAAAGCCTCCGTCGGCTACTGAACCCTCCGAGCTGGGGTTGATGTTAGATAAGACTCACAATTGACAGATTAGTCGTCTCAGCTCAAAACTTGGAAAACCCAATGAGTGAAGCTCGAACACCCATGGTGCCAGTCTGTAAACAAAGGCAGTGTATGTGTCATCTAGGGCTGGGCGATATGGACCAAAATTCATATCTTGATGTTTTTTTCCTCAAAATCGCGATATACGACATAAATCTTGATATTTTTTAACTCTATACAGTCTAACCAGAAAGACAATTCTGCGTTAAATTTGCTGATGAAAAACGCCACATAGGCAGATTCATTAATAAACAGCGGCTTTTTTGTCCTCTAAGCCAGTGGTTCCCAAACAGGGGTACGTGTACCCCTAGGGGTACTTGAACACATTGCAGGAGGTACTTGGAAACATTGATGCACCTATTTCCAACATGCTGAGTCATTTTTAAGCCTATTTCAGACACTGTACATGATCATCTAACATCTTTTCCACCCGTTGACAATAAATTGCATTCATGGAAATAAACAATATTGTGGCCTTAATAGCCTACTAAATTGTTACGAACATGTTATGCACATTACTGAAAATTAAGGGAAATACATTTTCTGATATACAATAATTGTAATGCACAAAATTGATATTTAGTGTGCGTTAACGGTACAGCTTCACATGTTCAAGCTGTAGTAGATAATCAGAGGCCAACATGTTAATAACATGTAAATAAAACAAGAAAGGTTACTAAATTGGAGTGACAAAGGGGTTCTCCTAATCTGAAGAGAGGCCTCGGGGAGTACATGAGACAGAAAAGGATGGGAAACACTGCTCTAAGGGACAGCACATGTGAGTGAGTTCTGTAGTGTGGCTTGTTTAGGTAAAGGTCTTGGATAGGACGCACTCAGCAATCCATTTAACTGAGCTTTTCATGCCGTTCTGAGAAGTAATGAAAGCAGCCACTCCTAAAATGAGTGACATTAGGTGGGCAAAGTGGTGGAAACGGTTTAAAACTGCCTAAAATGTCTTTAAAAAAAACTTGCGGAAAAGACATTGAAATTTGACGCAGAAGTGGTTGAAATGAGAGTAATGTAGCAAAAATTCTTTAAAAGGAGCAAAATTATGGTAAGAAAAAAGTGACGAAAATAAGTTGAAATTTGGCAATTTTGGTGTACTTGCAGAAAAATTGTAAAAATAAGCTCAAAATGTTAAAAAAAAATATTCTTAGTTTGTTGAATTATTTTAATACAAAATAAGCTATAGAATATATATTGCAGAAATATGGAAAAGTTGTAAAGAAAGACACTGACCTATGAATATTAAATACTTGTAAGATGTGATCTGTACCGTGTAATTGTAAAAAACAAGTAAAAAAAATATAGATATATGCGTATTGTCATTTTCTGTATCGCCAAAATAGAAAACTCGATATATCTTGAATCACGATATATATTGCCCAGCCCTACCATCATCATCGTCTGTGTGTCAGCATGCACATAGTGCTCTCAGGCTGGATGGGGGTGCCAAGACGGACTCCTTGGACAGTTGACATTAAGCACTACAGCAATGGAAGAGTGAACGTTGACTGCCATGATGGGGGGAGGTGTGAACTAATGGTTTTTTAAAGGGTGGATGTCATTTAGGCCTGGCTGTTACACAGCTGAGACATGCAGATGACCAGATGTCTACATTGGTATATGTTGGTGGGAGCTTGTTTTAGGGCTGGGCAATACTGCATATTGAGACTCGATATATCAAGTTTTCTATTTTGGTGATATACAAAATTGCAATATTGCCTATATCGATATATATTTTTTCATAGCTTATTTTGTATTAAAAAAAGTCGTTTTAGGAGTCGCTGTTTTTCCTACTTCTCAGAACAGCATAAAAAGTACAGTGAGATAGATTTCTGAGTGCGTTCTAACCAATACCAACCTCTAAACAAGCCACACTACAAAACTCACTCACACGTGCTGTCCTTTTAGGAGAAAAGCCAAAAGTGGCACATGTTGTGCAGCTGTGTGTTAATAAATCTTCCTGTGTGGCTTTTGGCATCAGGAAATATAACCCAGAATACATTTTCTGGTTACACTTGACTTGAAATAAAATTATCGAGATGATTCTATTACTATTTTGAGACAAAATATGAGTTTTGGTCCATATTGCCCAGCCCTAACTGGTTTAATGCACTGAGCCTGGTAATAGTTTGTTTGTACCCAAAAATGTACATATGACTATTAATATGTATATACACTGTAGACACTGAATACAATTACCTACATATAGATTATAGTTTAACTCCACTGTCCACAACACATCACCCCCCCCTCAACCCAATCCCTGTTTTATTCTTGTTTTTTATGTCTAACCTACATTTTGTTCATTTGCACTATTATCATCTGTTTTTTATTTTGGTTTCTTACTGTCTTTATTGTGTTGATACAAAAGTGAATTTCTGGAAGAAAATCTTCCTAATGTTTAAACAGGAAAATAATAACTAGACACACAGTTAACAGAAAAAATGTACTTCTATGAATATTTATGTGAAAGTTGGCCTTTTAGTGACAAAGGTACAACATACAGACGATTCATAGTTATACATCGCTATTTGATTTATTGTCTCTGTGCTGCTCAATGGTTGGATGAGTGTGTGTGAATTAAATTATTGACTTTTTGACTGATTAAAACGTGTACTAAGTTTGACTGAAGGTAAGTTTAGATTCTTTTTAGTTTTTTTTCCTTAATAATAAATAATGTTTTATTTGAAAGTGCTTTTCCAGACACTCAAAGACACTGTACAAATAACAACAGAAATACAGCGATAAAAACATAGAAATATCAGTTAAAAAAAAAAGGCAAGTAACATGCATTAATAAGTGGATGCTTATATGTTAAAAGCAGAGTTTAACATGGTTTATTTCCTTGTCTTTGTTATGCTTGAGAAGGTTTATCAGATGTTGGCTATGAATGATAATATTTGTGATAAACAATGACCTTATTGTGTCCTTGTGAAAATGTTCCTGTATGATTGGTTGCTGTTGGTTATCTGGTGTCAGATCTTGATAATCTAAACTTGAGCTTCTCTGATGTGCAGCAGATCCCGTGGCACTGGCAGCACTTTGCTGGTCGGCCTCAACAATAGGCCTGACTGTGTGAATGTGCCATTCTTTGAGCGTGTGTGCTTCACTTGGGCCAGACAATGGCCTCATTTAGCATCCCTCCTCTGTCGAGGCCCACTTCGTTACTATAGCACCCCTGCCACGCCACACCCTGCCCCCCAGCCTGGCCTGGCTTTGCACTTGTTCTGCTGGGACAGCTGGGTCTCAAGCATTTGACCACACCCCACCCAGGACCCAGCCCCGCATTGTGAGGAATGTGGCTTTGTGGTTGCAGTGGTAAACTCCACGCTTGGTTTTAATGTGAGGTTGATGTTGACTTTAATCAGCATTAAATACTCAGTATGTGAGCATATGCCTACAAAACTTAATCTAGTATTGAGGTAGATTTGTGTGTTTATTAATAAATTTAAAAAAACCTATGAAATATTGTCAAACAAAGAAAACAAGTGCTCAAATTCAATTTGAGACCCAAATATTAATATAACGCTTTTTTTTTTTTTTAAATTTATTTAGTAAACTTTCTTTTTTTTATTGAAAAGGTTTTTTGATTGAAGTAATCTTTTTTGTATTTGGACCATATTAATCATCATTTAAAAAAAACATTTTCAATCAGAGAAAAAGTGTTTAAATGCAGTTATTTGTGTCTCAAATATTTTTTGCATTTGACCAGTTTTTTTCTTTGATTGAAAATTAAATTTTTTATTTGAAGTAAACTTTTTTGATTGAAAAGTTTAATTTTTTTTTTATTGAAGTAATTTTTCTTTTCATTGAAAAGTTTTTTTTTGGATGACATAATAAAGACACAAATCTACCTCCATAATCTAGCCACTGTGAAAACAAATATTTCAATTTATAATCAGTACATGGATAGGTCTGCTGGAAAAAAAAATGCACACGTATCCACCAAAACATTTGAAAAAATTACATTTTTTTGGTTGTTTTTTGAATTGCTTGTTCAAAAGTGACAAAAAAAACCCAACAACTAAAAACTTCAAATTCTTCCAAGTATTGTTTCTCTACTTAACGTCTCAACATAACAAGCATATGCTCTACATTTCAGTCGTGCAGTGACTTTGAATGCCCTCACTATGACTGCACACCGCACGTCCCTTCTCAAGGCCGTTGACTCTTGACCCCCATGATTGTTTGGAGGTGAAGGGTCAGAGTGTCCCCGTTTCCAACCCCGTTACTCAGCGGTGATGCATTTTCTTCATTACGGGGTTCTGGTTGACAGATGTCTGACTCCTGACTGAGTAATAAAGCCTTCACGGAAAGTTATTCACTCCTAAACTGGTTTTATTAGCACTGCAGGTTGGGTACAGTTTAGTCACGGTCATACTAATGGTACTGAGTTAAAAATAATTGCAAACATGCGATTGCACATCTAACCACTCATTATTATGGAGTTCTGTGGACTCTTTTAAAGTTTATCCTACTTTTGCACAGTTATCGTCACAGTGCCATCCCCTGCTGAGAAACCATCACACATGTGAAATTTTTGAGCTTCTATACCTAGAAGTGGGTGACCTGAGAAATATTATAATTGAGGCCTTTCTAAACTTGTCACTGTAACACCCACGGGAGTGAATATGGGTTGTGCTACTTCTGACGGAGACATCTACAGATGTTAAATGTAACGGGAGTGGTGGCCTAGTGACACATATGACAATAAATAAAGGCAAAAGCCCTGATTTAACTTTAACTTAACATTTGATCATTTCTGGTTCCACTTTTAGCCACTTTTTCCACTTGCTTTTTGTGGTGTTGGTTTAAGACTAAAGTTACCCGTTTGTATCTGCTGAATTCTGGTGTTTCGTTGGCTTAAAGTGGAGGAAAGCTCAAGCACCAAAGTGGTTTTCTTTTCCCAATGCTTCCTGTTCAAGTACCACTTTGGTTTAGAGGTTGTAAAATTGCATTTTCTTTACTTTTGTTCCTTTTGATAGCTGTAGGTAGTTTAGTTTGTGTCCTAAAGTAGGGCTTGGTTAGTTAACTAAAGAAGAGGGTCACAACTATCCTCTGAAAAATAGGCAAAAAGCACTGATTATCATGACAATGAGCATCAAAATGAATCACTTTGTGTTCCTCAGCTGCTGTGGATGTGGAGAAGGGTTCAAACAATGGGAGTATGTTTGCATGTCTCTTTGCGTGTGTGTGGGGGAGTCCCATAACCAAGATGTTGATGGTTTGTGTGGGATGGTGGGAAGGTGGATTTATGAGCCAGAAAGGATTTATGTTGGAGTACACGCTCACCTCTGTCCCTTTTGTCTAGGTCAGACTATTTTTGGTAATCCCCCAAGCAGAAAACCTGGAAATTAGCAATCTGCATGAGCCTGCAGTTTCTGAGCGTGTGTTGTCGTCCTCAGGTCATTAATGTAGGAGAGGTTTTCTGCATTTTCTGCTGGTTAGGTGCCAGCATTTTGTTTGACGGATAAGTTCAGGCTGCTACTTGAAGTTCTGGTAATAACAGCTCAAACTGTGAGCTGACGCATCTTTAAAGTGAAGCCTATCACGCACAGCACAGCTGCAACACAGCACACACTCAAGTTAGCTGCACTATTTCTGTTTCTGTATTTTCCCCCAAACCACACTTTTCAAAAGTCAAGTCACACAAAAGCCAAACAAACATTTGTTCTCACTTTTTCAAAGATAAATCTTAAACATGTCACACCCCCGGTAGAATCCTGTTTATTGTACTGTACGAGGTTGGACGTTGGCGTGTTTTTCAGATTAGATAACCCACCACAGCACATGTAGCATGTTTTGTGAAACAGCAGACAGATATCAGATTCAGCATGGCATGCTTTATCCAGCTCTTAAAAGGCATCTCCACCCTCTAGAAAAGCAACGCTCAAGTTCTGACAAGCAGCCAAGCTATAGAACAACTGCAGGAGAAACTGTTGAGGACATAATCCTGATCTGATCTGTTCTGTTTCTGGTGCTTGGGGAAGACTCAAGTCTGTATTATGTTGGGTAGTATTGTCCAAGTCATGGAGGGCTACAATAAAACAAAAATGGTCTGCTTTCTTTCTTTTTAATACTATTGGTATATTCAGTGTGTTTCTTAGTGCAATGTTTCTCTAATGGGGGTACGTGATGGCACTACAGGGGGTACTTGAAAGAGAGTGATTGGAAAATCAACAAATAAATTGCCAGTCTGGATACCCCGGGCGTGATATGACTGGTAATGATTAAAAACTATACAAATGAATCTCTCCAGGAGCCAAAGATCAGTGTTTTTTAACCTTGGGGTCGGAGCCCCATGTGGAGTCGCCTGAAATTTCTGAAAAATGTGAATAGATTTTTGAAATTTTTTATTTTTATTTTTTCAAAATAAAACAACACAATCTTAAATACATTTCTATACTTTGACTTTGTGAATCTAGTTAAACAAAAATGAGCTCAAACATGATCAAAATCGAATTCAAGAAAAAAATGTATTTGGTGACGCCAGAAATTCTTGATATCAAATTGGGGTCACGATCCAAAAAAGGTTGGGAACCACTGCAATAAATAGTGTTTACAAATTGAGATTCTTCAAAATGTGTGTTATCACTCATTCATTCCATCATTATGCTCTGTAGTTGTTTTTAAATATGTTTCTAAGCAAAATGTTGTCGTCGGATAAAGGGGGTACTTGGATTAAAAAAAAAAAATAAAGAGGGTACTTGAGCCAAAAAGGTTTGAGAACCCCTGCCTTAGTGGAATCAGCTGTAACATTGGAGACCTGTTTGGTTTTTTAGTGGTGAATCACACAATCTCTAACAAAGAACAGTATGGGAATGCTTTTAATGAATCACAGCTTAGTTACAGCGTTAGACAGTTACCAAGCTACAGTGATATCAATGACGCAATAACCGTGTCTTGTCTTTGGACCAAGTTTAGCACTTTTTCTTCTTCAAAGTGCAGGTTCCCAAAGTCTAACATAACAGTGTGATAACATTACAGTAGAAAAGCGACGATAAGAAGTTAGTTGAAACCAGCTGCATCAATAGCTCAACACTCCACTGCCATGATTGAATTACAGGTTGAAATTAAGTCATAACCCTTGTCCCTTAGACCCAACCATAACACTCAAAGTGCTTACTGACATTTTTGCTTTGAAGAGAAGTGACATGAACATTGACATATTGTATCGTGATAATTACTTGACAAGTTGTTCCAGTGTTTCCACATCAGGAGCGCTACAGTTCTGAACACTTGGCCGTTTGTGCCACACAGCTGAGAGTTGAAACGCCACAGGGCAAGAGGCTGCCAGTGTCGGTATATTGCACAACAGGTGTCCTTGTTTATCCCACACATATTTTCTATTGTTTTGGTTTGGTCTAATGGATGTTTTGGCTTGTTGTTTCCTCTTGAAATATCCGGCGCTTGGTTCAAGGGTCTACCTGCAGATCTTTCAGTATTCCAGTCTGTTGTGTTTCAGTGTCTCGGCGCAGAGTTGTTTTACTCGTCTCAGATTATGTCATACTTTAAGATAAGAAGCTTAAAATCAAACTCTGTTGACACGCAGGATGTCTATGCAATCCTTGACTGTCATTTCACTGTAGACATTGCCTCTGCACCAGAAGACAGTCATGTGTCCTGCTGGCTATAAGCCAAGCTGACATCCTTGTTGGCGGTCAAACATTGGGGCAGGACCTCAGACCTCTTCACATGGATTTAGTCTGGAAAAATAATTGTCCAAGCATGAGTGTCTGACACTGGCTAATAGGCTCCTATCGCGCTTTGGCTGTCTTCGCCTTCAGAACAGACCTTACACTGATTGGATTACAATGGATTAGCATGACTCTATTTGATTTGTTGCTTTGTTTGTATGGTACGTGTCTTGTAAAAGTGTTCCAACACCATCTCCTCTTTCTTATCTCATGACCTGAAGCTGTAACTACTGATTTCTCAGCGCCGTGAGCCGACCCGCATCTGGAAGGATCAACAAGTTAAGCTGTGGACTTTCAACCCACAAATTCTGTCAAAGAGCTGCAAGCACGCTCCCAGCAGCTGCATTTTTAAGGGAGAAAGAATACCCTTTGTCTTTGGAACCCTAAATTTTCCAGATTTTATATTGAAAGACCACAATTTTACAGTTTTAATACCCAAGTGGGAATTAAGTCTTTTTGCCTTTAACTGAAAGGCCACTGTTTTTTACTAATGTGTTTTATGGTTGTAAATATTCATATGTCAGGGCCTCTAAACTTTCTCTAAACCCCCTTAAAGTTTTAGATAAGAAATTGTTTAAAGATGAACACTTTTTACAACTTTCATATGTTGTGCTCGTTTAATTTTAGTGCACTATTTGACTGGCCCCAGTGCAATGCTCCTATTTCGGGGAGTAATTACAAGCCATCCTGAGGGTGGGCAGAGACCAGCGGTGACCCGTTTAATCCTGGTGTTTAATTTGCGAATGCAAGGGTCTCCTCCAAGGGAAGGGCTGCATGGTTGGAGTTTATGAATATAGCCCCACCCTGAATGAAACACATGCATACAGTGTTGCACTGTGGCTTTCCACCACATAATACGAGCCATAATATAGTGTTCCCCCTTCACACATTCCTTCGTCGCGCTTTAAGAAAGTGTATTTTATTTTCAGGCTGTCAGTCATTATTCAGACCATGATGTACTTTTTAACAATGCGTGGTTGAACCTTCTGCTCACAGAGTCCATATTACGATACTGGACTAGAGGGATTTCAGAATGTTTTTCCAATTTTGTGTTCAAGCAAAGTTCCTCTATAAGTTGAAGGACTCGGCCCAAATCACTAGCCGTGACCTATCCATGGTCCTCCTGTACCTCCAGTAAGATTTCAATACTTATTATTCTTTCTCTCCAGAGTCCAAACTGATTTCTTTGCTCCAGCAGCTTTCACCAGCTCACTAGTGGAGATGTATAGATTTCTGGAAATTCAGGTAGCGCTAACGCAACGAGGCTGTCATGTAACAAGTCTGAATGTGTAATAACACATTCATTATCGGCAAACAAAAGAGTGCGGCATTACTGAGTGAGGATCCCTCCTGAAAATGAAACCTAATAGGTAAAACAATTTTCAGAGTTACCTAACCAAGTCGACCCGTGTTAGTGATGTTTCACAAGAATTCCGCTACCCATTGTATTCTCACCTGCCTACTCATGCAGTTTTAAATCTGTAAGCGCCAACGCCAATGCTTCCTACAAGAGTTGTTTGCAGATAATACTCTTCCCTAACACTGCTCAAAGAAGTTGATTATGTTTTGCATGTGGGATCATCCATGCTTGAATACCTCAACGCACATCTGTTTGTGACATTCCCACAACCCTAGTTGAGAGAGATGATTTGGGGAGAAAATATTTCAACCTCAACCTACAGCGATATCGGGTACTGACTAATCGGTAGCCAAGAATTCTGAAGAGCTTGGGCTCGTCAACAGACATGTCATCAATAACATCACAGTAAACACAGAGTACGGGGGGTCAGGGTAGAAGATGAGCATTCATCATTCAAATTATATCGGACTTCAACTCAACATTGTGTAAACAAATGCTGAACTTTCCCAGACACTTCCTAACTAATCTGCAATCAGAGGACCGTTAGTGAGTAATTTTGAATTTAAAGCAATTGCTTATTGAGGTGTTGAAATGACAAAATCAACTTCTTTGATTTTGTCATTTCATATTTGTTCCTTTCCATCCTTGTTTCCCAAAAAAACCAAATGCGCAGACAACTTGAGTCAATAAAAAAGAAGTGGTACTTGGTGCATAAAGGTTCAGCAAATATTCAGCCCCATCTTATAAGGACGTGGATGATCCATCGCACACAAATTGAAGCTCTCCATGGGAACAGGTCCTGTCTGTTTTTCCAGCTGCATGTCATTCTTTTCTTTTCAGAGGCAGCTACCCAAGACTGAACAGCTTCCACTCTTATACTTTCATAACTGCATTGACGCGGCTGTATGAAACTACTACAGGGCCGGTGTAGCAAACTGATGTTTGCTACAGGCTCGCTTTTGTGGATCAGCAGTCCAAACTCAAACACGGAGTAATAAAACCTGCATAGAAAGTTCAAACACTGTAGAGTATTAGGGATTTTTAATAATATATGACTTGGAAGTGGTTCACAAATCATATGCTGTAGCTGCATTCAGTTATACAGTCACATGGCTGCAAAGGGCAGCTGTTGGATCACTTTCAACTTTTATTAACCAAGAAATGATGGAACGTGACACTACTAAGCTCACCAAATGGCTCAGGGATGTGGAAAGTGACTTGATAGCTCATGTTTGCTCAAAGCTGTAAAAGCAAATGCTTAATTTCACGTCAACAATTTTATTTATTACTTCCTCTCTACGAGATGACATCTTGGCCAAAACTTGACTTTGTGTGGTGGATAAACTACAATTCACTCATCATGTTTGCTTAATCGAGACAACAACATTGGATAATATCCAGAAACAACAAAAAATGCTTTGACGTCTTGCTTCCGACGCACCCATCTGTCATGCTGGACTCATTTTAGAATTGAATGACGAGAGATGACTCTTTCTTTGTTAACACCTGTACGGAAACCTGCAGGGCCTGAATGAGTGAGGACTTCTGCTCTTTCGTGAGTGCATGTCTGATTTCCACGCCTTCCCTGGGAGCAGACATTGACTGTACAGTCATACAGATCATACACCTTCGAAAATGAAGTCATTGGTTAATAAAAAAAACACCTTGAATTTCCCCTGGGTTTTTATTACTTTATTTTTGCAGAAATTGCACAATTGGAGAGTTAGCTTAGCTTTTTTCCATTGATAAAGTAAAAAATTTCTTTTGATGGATTATAATGTTTAGTTCTTCAAACTTTCACACCCTATCCCATTCCAGAGGTGAAAGTAATGGATTATTTCCCGTTACTGTAATTGAGTTAGTTTTGTGGGTACTTGTACTTATTTGAGTTTACTTCTAAATCGGTAATTTTAGTTGTACCTAAGTACATTTTAAAAGAAGTAAAGTCATTTATTACATTTTTTCACCCAACCATTACTGAGTAAAGTATAATCTTTTGTTTTAAATAGTCAACGGACATTGTGAAACCAAAAAAATGAAATGACCAGACAACAATCAAATGCATCACATCATTGCCGACCATCCAGATTAAACATAATGTACAACACCAAAACAGCATTGAATGCTAGTTATTTTCTCAGTTTTAGAGTTCATAAATATAGCTATACTTACTGTAGAGCCTGAGAATTTGTTTTATTTCAAATTTAATTAATTGGTGTTATTTTGTTTAAAAAAAGAATTGTACACTTTGTGGAAAATAAATTAAGTTCCGATTGTTTAAGATTTCATCTCTTCCTTTTTAAGTTTATACATTAGATGTTTACTGTATGCAAGGGAACCGTGGCAAGATTTATTACCAATAATAAACATGGGGGGTGAAAGTAACTCTTAACTTTTACTTTGAGCACTATTTAATTTAGCTACTTTTTACTTGTACTTGAGTATTTTAAGTATGACTCACTGGTACTTGAGTACAATTTCAGTCAAGTAGCAGTACTTCTACTTGAGTAGGATATATCAGTACTCTTTACACCTCTGTCCCATTCCCTCATTACCCCTCACACATTTTACACATTAGCTTTGTATTCTCTGTGCAGCTTTCCAAACAAGTTGTTTGATTCCAGTGAAGAGGGGGAGGTGATGGGTAGGCTGGGGCGGTGGCCACGGTACTGCATCCTATTAGAAAAATGGGAGTGTTGAAAAGAGGTGTGGCCTGGAGTCAGTAACATCTGTGCCGGTCCCCTCTGCCCCCACGGCAGTCTGCAGAGGAAGGCAGAGACGAGGGAGGGAGTGAAGGAGGTAGAGGAGTAGCACTCGCCGGCCAGCTTGCTGCTTTCAAGATCTTTAACTGTGGACTGCCGCGTGAAGAGCATTTGTCCATCTCTAACCATCAGACAGAAATAGCTCCCTGAGATGTGTCTTGCAGATGACTTTGAACCTATGTGGAATACATACCTTTTACAGAACACGCTCCTGTGTTGAGGCGGAGCCGGTATTACTGTATTTCTGTTGCAGAAAGTCCGATACACTGCAGCCATTAAAGGATAAAGGGAATGTTCACAGCCCGACAGAGACGAGGTTACTTCTGGACAGGGTAAGATGAGCTCAATGACTTTCCCTTTTCTGCTCCTTAATTAAATCAGTGCAAGGAAAACAGAGCAGGAGCAGAAGCAGGCTATCTGCTAGCTGGAACGCTGGAGTGTGGACTGCATGTGACCGGCAGATAGTCAGAGGCTATCTGCCTGGGAACGTGCGTGAGGGGAGCCGGCTTTTATCACTCCCGAGGATGCAGGCTGAATTCCTCTCTCCGATACGTAGGTGATTGTGTCATGTCACTCTAATTGGGGAGGTGTTGGTGCAGAAACCGGTGTTGCCTTAGTAACCAAGACGGGGGATGGGAAGGATGACAGGGTGATCCGACAGGGGCCCTAGGCTGATTTTCGTTGTGGAAGAGTTGTCCTCGGTGTGAAGGGAGTGCCCCGTAATGACAAGGCGGCTGTGTAGATGGGGTGAGGTGGTGACGGTGGTTGAAAATTGTCGACAGGCTGTTGCCTCCCACCTATGTTTGTCAAACCAGTCCCATTATCGGTGTCAACATAGTATGACAGACAGAGGATGGCATACTTTTTCATTTGACGGAACGCATAAGTAGGTCATTGAAAAGGAAAGTCACCTTGAGTATAGACGGGGGTCTGCAGGGTCTCCTTGTCCATTTCCTGCCCATCCTTCTTAGGTTCCACTCAGGCTACTGCAGGGTCTCAGGAGGCTATGCTGCCCCAATATGCATGCAAATGCCACAGAGGATAATGCATTACAAAGGAATGACAGCTTGGTCTTTAATTCAGTAGGATTTTATGGTGCCCTGAAGTAAAGGAAAGGAAAGCCCTGTAATCTGTAATGGTTTGGTTATTTGTTTTTGTCAGATGAATTAGAGACACAATCCTATTTTCTTCCCTTTAAACATCCAGAACAGATTAAAAAGGAGGGTAATGTGCGTTGGAAGGGGCTTACATTAAATCACCCACCCATCCACCCAGCTCGCACCGGTCACCCACTACTCTGGTTACCATGGCAGCCGGTGTGGAGGTAAGGATTTTAAAAGCACAGTTTGCCACTAGTATCCTAGAATAAACCACAATCCTCTCCCTCTGCCCACAACTGATATTCGCTGTGAGGCTGTATGCTTTAATACTCAAATAAGATAAAATGTCAAAGTTAAGCAAAAGGAAACTCAGCCGTGCAAATATCCTCCAATGCTCCTGTTGTGAGAAGAGACATCGAGATCAAAGCTCTTGGAATGCGGACTTCAGATTTAGTACTAACCTATTCATTCATATCTTTTCTTTATTGTTTGCTTTTTATTATCGTTCATCTTTTCTTATGAATGTTGATATTCAGATCTTCAGTGATCATAAAAGCTGGATAGGTGGGGAGTCTCCAATCGTTCTCAATCTAATCAAGTGTATTGACTCACAAGTATGTTAATTCTTTAGTATACTTAGATAGGATAAGGGTTCCCACAATCAACCCTGTGAATGAACAATTCTCAAGTAATGATAAGAGCCACCAACCCAATCAGAATCAGAATTCCTTTATTAATCCCAGGGGGAAATTGCTTATGTTACAGCTACAGAAAAAAACATCTCAAATTAAAGAATAAAAACGTTAACAAAGACGAAAGAAAGAATAAACAATAAATAAGTGTATAATTAAGTAAAATTCTGTTCAAAATAGGGATCAGATACACACACATTACATATGACACATTACAAATGCATTTAATAGAAACTCCATATGAAGAACATTCAGAAGAAAGTAGGTTAAATGTCCCTAAATCTGTTAAGCACATACCAATATCCAAACGTTTTCCCCCATACTTTCTGGAACAGCCTGAACATAAATGTCCCAGATGATGAAGATGAACCACTCTTAGAGATGCTGTTACATGTTCAGGTAGTTTCCTTATCTACTTTCTAACATGTTAAGAGTTGGGGGTTTGAAACTCTAGTTTGTAGAACAAGTTTGACGACCTCTCGTCTGGAAAGAGCAACAGTATTCTGACCTGCTTTTTATTCTCTGTCCTCCCTTCCTTTTAGCCACATACCCCTCATTCCCAAATGTACATTAGTAGACAAATACCACAGTTAACTCTCATTTATAGGATTTGGGATATTTTGGCATTTATAGATTTTAAGTTTGACCTAAATTCATTCAAAGCTTTCATAAATCATGATGGTATCTTTGACCTATTTAAGAAACATAGCAGGACTGTGTTTAAATTCATTTTGGATTCAGTCTTTCACGTAATGCTCCGGCCTTCAAGATAAAGAATGTTTGAAAGGTATCATGGAATCAGGAGATCAATTGTTTTGTTTTTAGCACCAGCAACTGAGTCTGTCAATAATCCGTCTCCATCTGTCTTCTCTTACCGACTTGCCCTGTTTCTTAGCTGACTTTAACCAATGCATCATATTGTGGCTCTTTAGTTTTTCCCCACTGTCATTTCTAGTTAATGAAAAATAGTCCTGATTGCTTTCACGGGCTTAATGAGGAGAGATGTGGAAAACTATTAGATTACTGTGTAACAAAGTTTACTGAGTAAACTGAATTTGCTGCTTTTAGCAACAGCAGAAGCTCCAGTATCAATGTCACGTAAATGCAATAATTAATTTCTCTACGAAAAGGAAACGTTTTCATGGGCGACCGTGGCTCGGGTGGTAGTGGGTTGTCTACTGATCGAGAGGTTTGGGGTTCGATCCGAGTACCTGACTATGTGTCGAAGTGTCCTTGAGCAAGACACTGAACCCTTAGTTGCTCCCAGTGGTCGACTGGTGCCTTGCATGGCAGTCCTGTCCCACTGGTGTGTGAATGTGAGAGTGATTGGGTGAATGAGCTGATATGTAAAGTGCTTTGAGACTGCTTCAGTGTGGTGATAAAGCGCTATATAAAATCAAGTCCATTTACCATTACCATTTTAATTGCAGTGTTTGCTTCAGGAAGATTCTAATTAACCACTATCAATACAATAGCAAACAGTGTGGTGTCATTATGAAGGCTAAAAGTTATCTTGTTTTGTCTGGTTTCAAATAACTTGAAATGAATATCCTTGAACTTTTTTAATCGTACGATATGCTGTCACTAACAAGTGATGTCATTATCCTCTTGGATATACCATTTAAAAATAAGTTCCATTGCAACCAAAAATGTTATTTATACCAAAATATACACATTTTGTCTTTGGTCTAAAAGTTTAAATAAATGCTTTACCTTTAGTTTCAACTTTGAAAGCATCACTTGATAATAAACTTATTTCGTATGTATTGTTTTACTTTATTTCTTATTTGTGACAAGGGACATTAACATGTCACAGGCTAGTTTTCATCTGTAGTCCCTGGCAGGTTGATGTTCTGTACAACAGAGAGTGTCATAGATAAGAAATTGCATTGTAAAAAACAGACGACACCAAAATCTGACAGCACAGTTAGTACAATAAAATACAAAGGCTGTGTTCGAAATGGCACACTCCGTACTATACACTATAAACTCAGAGTATATACTGTCTACTATATACTTTATGTATGACCGATGATGACCTTTCCCACTGAAGTATACTTTCAAGTTTCCCAAGATGCATTTCCAACTTACAAGTGACAATGACAAAAATCAGAAGCAGACTTGATTTGCCACCTTTCAAAGTTCTGAAATAATTTTAAGCGAGAAAGTGACCAAGTAGAATATCAACTTGTAGTCATTTGATCCATAAAACTTGCGTATACATATTTCATTCCGACATTTATGGAAATATTTGGTGACCTGCCATTGTGCTACTGGCAAAACTTCTTGATAACTTCAACTTAACAAGAGCCCTATTTACAAAAGCGTAAAAAAAACCTAATGGAAGACAAGAAGAGATGCTTTTGTTTTGAAAAGGGGATGTTCAATTTTTAGCTTGAAGCCGGTCCCAGGATTTTACATTCTGCTCGTAATGCATCATGGGGCGGTTGAGTATGACTAGTGTGCCCACCGTACGTAGTTCAAAAAAGGCCCGATATAGTATACATCTGGGTATTTCTCACATACTCAATGTTTTCATTAGGGGTGGGAATCATTAGGCACCTCACGATTCGATTCGATTACGAATCGAGGGGCTTCGATTCGATTCTAAATCGATCATCATTTCAATCAATTTTTTCTCCCACCTCTAGTTTTCATACTATCTATCTAATGTGAATGCACTACTTATATACTAATTTTGACGTCTTAGTAGTTTTACGTTAGTATGCGATTTCGAACACAACCATGGACTCAAATGTAACGACACACAGAAGTTAAGTGCTTTAATACCAAAGTGCAAGTGTGCTTATATATTGTAGACGACCATGGGTGTGCTTGTAGAAGAAATTGCACATCGCCCTTAGCCTGATTAGTTAAAGTGCTATATTATATATATTATTGCACATTTAATTCTTTCATAAAAACTCCCAGGCCAGACTCTGTTGTTTCACATTACTATCATGCCTCACAGAAACATAATTTAAACAGGAAAACAATGAAACCAGTGGAATCATGTTACATTGTTGCTTCTTACATCTGTGTTGCAGTCCTCAGTTACTACTTCAAAGTATCTCTTCCAACAGTTCTGTCAGCTAGTGTTAAGTAACAGCTGGTTGAAGAAATGCTTCCTCCTCACTGTTATCCCTTCTCCTTTAGTCTTGCCACGTCTGTATATGATAATCCTGTAATCTGAGAGTTAGTCCTTCATTGCTCCATGAGCCATGTGACATGAATGCTACAAAGGCTACGTCTTATCTGGACACACACTTGTGTAATTTTAATACAGATGAGCACACGTTACAGCCAAAACGCTCTGCAACTGTAACTAGCTGCTGGTTCTGTTTGAGAGCGGTTTTTCAAAGCTCACAGTTGACCGGCTGCTGACGAAGAGTGATTGATTTTAATCTTCTCTAGTATCCTGCCTGTCAGCATTTCTGTCACAGCCTGGGTATTGTCTGATTGTTTATGCACAGGTTACTCAAGGCGCCATCAGGTAATTGGCAAAATGTTGACTATGCATGTGATCCGGTCTCTGTGAGACACACAGGCACTGCTGTGTCATTTAAAGTGGAATTTCAAAAATGTGAAGAACTGAAGATATCAATGTTTGACTCACACAGAGATTAGTTTTGTTTTTTCAAAACTTAGATTGTATAATTCCTGCAATGCACCAACGTTGGTGGCTACTGTATATGTGGTTGGGAATAGCTGCTCTGACGCAGTCGTGACTTTCCGTGTTCTGGTTTGCTGATTGATTTCCAATGCAGCAGCTTCAGGCTGGCACAGTGTGTTTGGATGGTAGTCTCTGCGCTGCCTACGCCAGAGATGGGCAACTTCCACACAGCGGGGGCTATGAAAATGTGTTTGTTTGATCAAAGGGCCACGTGATCAACATTCATGTCAGCATTTAGAAAAAAGACCAATCTGAGCGTTAACACAGGAAAAAACTAAGCGTTTTTTTGAAGTAATTTTTCTGTATTTCTGTTGTCGTTTTTCTTGTTTGTTAGTACTGAGTGTTTGTATAGTAATTTTGTGTGTTTTTCTTGTCTTTTTGTGTACTTTTTTTAAATTTTCTGTAATTTTGTCTGTTATTTTGAGTTATTTTGTGTATTTTTGTCGTTGTGTGTCATTTGGCTTCATTTTATGTGTTACTGTTTTGTGTGTTTTTGGAGTATTTTCTGTTTTTTTTTTTTTCTTGTCTTTTACTGTATTTTCCTGTAATGTTGTAATTCTTTGTATAGTTTTATATATTCTTGCTTTTGTTTTGTGTATTTTTCTGTCATTTTGTACATTTACTTTGGGGGTCACATAGAATTAAATCGATTGGCCGTATGTGGCCCCCCGGCCGCCAGTTTCCTATGTCTGGCCTGCACTCTGAGGCTTTTGTATGCTGCCGTTCACACTGGTTTGAAATGCATTACGAGGCAAAGTACCAAAAGATCCTGGGCTTCATGCTGAAAATGTGGGCCACATGTGGCAGATACAGTAGGTGCCCTTTTCAGTGCATGAATCGAGTCATTAAAGAAGAGCTGTGATAGACGCTGTTGAAATGAATTGTTACTGTGGTGACATGATCATCAAAATGTAACTCTGATCCAACCTAAATCCTAAATCAGCAAAGAAGATTAAACTTCTGTGCACCAAATACCATTCCAGCCCGCCCATTAAACGGATAAAGCTATATTCTGTATGTATATGTTATTTCTGCCAATGGCAGCAATCTGCTGTAAAATGGTTTACCCTTCTTTATTTTGTAATGAAACTGAATTCTTCCCTAAAACCACAACATGTAACGATGACCACATCGAATTTTAGGAAAATAAAAGGCTTCCATTTCATATATGTTGGCAAAAAAAACTTATTGAATTTAATTTCTGTTGTGGTCTCCGTACACACACAGCCCCGTCCAAGGTTGCTTTCGTCACCTTTGGTTTTCTCCTTTGCCCAGCCAGACTTTTTTTTTTTTATCCATATCTGGTTCAAACTAATTTAATCGTATCTGGGGATTTAAACCGGACATTAGTCATCATTGATATCAAACATTTAAACTTGGTCCCAGAGCCATAAAGCACTGAGAGGTGCCAGCTGCAGCAGAAGAATGAATTTCACGCATCTGTTTCCAATACACTGCTGTCCACTTTGTTCTTCTCCAAGGTTAAATTCCTGCGCCGAGTCATGCACATGCTGAGCTATTAGCATCAGGTTAAAGTTATCCTGTAGTGTTTATGAATGAAAACAGCTACCTGTTATTTTTTGACAACAGAAGAAGAATTTAAAGAAATATGATTGACATTGTAAAGGTTGAGATTATTTATTTATTTATTTTTAAAATGGGTAAATTTCACATTGCGTCTTCCTGTTTCGTTGTTTATGCACCGTGGAGTTCAGCTCTCTGACCTCAGTAGCGATTTGTCTTGTGCTTGTAGTTGTTACAGTTAGTGCTAACTGTAGGGATTTCACACCTGTGGTGCGCTAACACACTAACAGAATGGTAAGCTTGTGTGGACCGTTGAAAGGAGAAAACTCACTATAATGGTGAGGTTTTAACTAGGGATGTAACGATTCACTTAACTCCCGATACGATTCGATTCACGAGACTGGGTTCACGATATGATTCTCTCACGATTTATTTTACAAAATGGAACTGTAGACAAATGATGACTGAAAATTAATAATTTATTTTTTTTGGGAAAAAAATTAGAAAATACTGTGCTATTTTCCTTTTATTTTTCATTGTCAAAAGAATCCCTTGATAAACTATTTAAAACAATGGAATTTAACTAAAAATAAATCTTGAATGAAATAAATAAAGGAATAATACAAATGAAGAAGAAGCCTAATAATTTAAATTCTGGTTCTATAGTAAACAATGCAAAACTGCATAATAGTCCTTTTTCTTTTTAAAAGTGCAACTGAAAATGTATTTTGTGCCTTAACAATTGCACTGTATTTACATAAGATATTTGTTTGGACCAGCAGAGGGCACTGGTAACCCAGTGGTCGGTTGGCATGCAGATATTCTTGCAGTGAAGAAGAGATGCTATGCGCTAACAAACAGAGCTAATAGAAAAACGTGACTTTTAGAGATATTCACATAGTATTACAGACATTCTTTCATTGCTAAAGGGGTAAAGAATAATTTATGAACATGTTTAAGAGTAGAAGGCCGCCAGAAAGAGAGTAGTAGCAGATTCCGCCCACCGCCAACACTTCTGGACAAGAGAAGGATAAATATATAAATGTTCAAAAAATGTACTGCGATTCAATTTTCACAGTATCGATGTGAACCTTGATACCTATGAATCGATTTTTAACTGCCTTACGATTAATCGTTACATCCCTAGTTTTAACATATTTAGGAGGATATAAACGTCATGCAAACACCCATGGCTCTGTTACATGCTGAGGACAAATGAGTGAGGGAGTGACTGACTTACTTCACCTTTGCTTGTTTACTCTAATCACAACTACACTGTGCAATTTAGTTTTGTCTGCATCAAAACAATCAACTTTTGTAACTGACAAAGGGTTACAAAGGATTATCCTGTTAGTTTGAAGCGATTTAAAAAGTGCATTGTGAACTCAAAGGTGATCAAATTATCAGGCATGGCAATGCATTGTTCATGGCAATGCACACCCTTAATGCTGATGTAAATATCAACGTCGCTACGTGCCTCGAACATCTCTGTTGATAAAGTTCCTGCTCTAATGCATTACCAAAATAATCAAGGTCAGTGTCCATTTTAGAGCTTCCAAAGGAAAGTAAATGTAGTCTAAAACAGGTAATTGATGAGCTCGTTGATCCTCTGCTACATGTTTGGTAATATGAGCGTCTGTCTCCCTGTGTTTAGCTTACGGTGCTTCTCTCAGCTCCTGCCTTTTGTCTGGCAGGCCTGCCTGACAGCCCTGCAGGTTGTAATGGAGAGGTTTTAGACAGCAGCGCTCTCAGCCTCTCACTCGCTTCACAAACACTGGGATCCTTTTTACAATCTGGACTTACGCCAGGTCACCCACCAAACCGCATGGTGAGGGAAACAAACAAAACCATCCACAGACTCAAACCTCCTTCAGACTAACAGAGAAGTGTTTGTTGGGCTTTGGGATAGGCGGGTTTAATTATTGGACGAGTATAAATGACGGAGTACAAAAGATTCTACTTCGCACTGTAAGCGGCAACCCACAAATGTCACGATGTTTCTTTAGTACAGTGAATAAATGTCACCACAAACCACTTCCTTCTTGTTTTCATGGATCGTTCCGCTGCTATGGCACTGCAGTCAACTTTCACACTGTTGACATTTCAAAGTCTTTTACCTGATTAACAATTCCTGGAAACATATTAATCCTAATATGTTAAGGTTTCATTTTTTCAGACAACTTCTTTCAGGAAATGTACTTTAATCTCCTGATATGTTTTGACTGCCAATTGTTAGTCTTCCTCAGAGGCATCTACTGATTGCTTTGATGTATTCCAACGAGTTGTTGCTTCAGAAAAGCATCAAAGCATCTACCGTAGAGCTTGGCGATATATCAAGATATCAAACTTGAGAGTTCTCTCGGGCTGGCCAATCCCCCTTTCGCCTGATGGTCTCTGGAGTCCCAGGTGTGTTGGAGTGAAAATGTTCCCTCGTCCCCGTTGATGGTAAAGCTCCGCTTCCTGATCTTGATGGCTTCTTTTGATTCAGCTTTTCTATTCGTTTCCGAAACACGTCAGGAGATCAAGTTAAATTTCCTGAAAAAAGTTGTCTGAATAAATTAAACTATAGTTTAGTTAAATTAATAAAAATCAGTAGTTGGAAAAAATAATAGTTTTGAACCATTTATACCATAATTACTAATGGTTTTGACTGAGTCTGAGCACGTGACAGTGGAGTGTGTGTTTGTGTCGGTGCTGTTGAGGGTCACAGAGCTCACCTGGCTATGGGAGGAATGTCCTCCTGTTGCAACAAGCCTCTGTAAGGGTTGGAGCCCTGACCGTCTGACACGCCACACCTCCAGGGCCTGTAACCACAACACGCAGGTCTCACAGGTGACGGATTACACGCCATAGTCTTTCTGACCTCCTCACATGGCTGAGCTGGAACACCCATGCAGGTTTTTTTTTTGTTTTTTTTTTTGTAAATGTCAGTGACCAGCGTTTATTCAAAGTTTACAGGCTAATGGAAAGATGGGCACTCTTTGTGGACTAATATGGTCACAAGGGGATTTCAACCGCTTGTTTCTTTCATGCTTGAAGAGATGGTGAGCTTGATGCCAAGCAGCTGCTGCGTAGGCCTTCGGTAGTCGAGTTGGAAGACTCGAGGATGTGTCAAAATAAATACACTATAGTCAGTGTGTTAGTAAGAGTGAGCTTTACACTGTGTGGCCTATTGGCCCCAGTCATCATGCTTCTAAGACCCCGGGGGAGTGTTGGTGTTATACAGTATCAACAGTATATCACTGCTGTTACTTTCCCTTGACATTGTTTCCAATTATTACCAATTTGTAAGGCATTAAGTAAGAAGATTGTTTAATATTTCTGATAACAGTAGCTGTCTATTTCAATATTTCAAACCATCTTATTAATCATAAATATATGGTTATGTTTTAACTTTTAACTGTTTATACTGCTTTTTTTGGATTTAGGCGCTTTTGTGTGGTTAGTAACAACCTATTTTAAACAAAGACATGTGTAGCCTGAAGAGTGGGATTATTCCCTCTGATTTCTGGTGGTTGGAAACATTTGTTAAAGCGAGGAGGCAGTTAGTGCTTTGTTTAAAAGATGCAGCTGTTACGCAGAAGAAACCCAGATGAACCCTGAAATAAAAGCTCTATCGGCCCTTTTGGTTTCATGTAGGTGGACCACAAAGTTTACTTTGTATATTCTGACGCTCCACAAACTAAAGTTACACAAGAATAGATTATTTCTGTTCTTCTACTGCACGGCCTTAGCTGTGGCAGAATAGTGATCCACAGTTTGAAGACCGAGCTAGACTGCTTTGCTGCACAGCATCAGTCTTAGTCTAAGGGATGTTTTAAGGGGAAGTACCGGTACTGGAAAAGGTCAAGTGAATGTCATCTACAGACATCCAGAAATTCCTGCAGGTCAGCACAGCTACTGTGGTTTATGCTACTTGGCTTCATTGTAGATGGTTACTTACAGGGGCAACTGTAAGGCCCTTTATATCCTGCTGACAGCAGTGTCTTTAAACTCATGTCACTTTCCCACCTCTATAATCTCACAGTGTCTGCTGGATTTTCTGCAGTTTGGCTTTTTCAAGCAGGTTGTTTAACCTAGTTGTATTTTCGTCTTAAAATATTTAGCTTCAGAAACTATGGCTGTGTCCGTACTATGCACTACAAACTTAATGAGTCAGTGTTTACTATATACTATTAGTATGATTAGGAGGGTGTTCCCACTGAAGTATACCTCCAAGTTTCCCAAGATGCATTTTGAAGCTTTGAATCGCCGTTGATTCGCCACCTTTGAAAGTTCTGAAAGCATTTTAAGTGAAAAAGTGACCAAGTAGAAAATCAACATGTGGTCATTTGATCCATAATGTGAAAACACCCTCCATTGTGCTACTGACAAAACTTCCGGTTAACGTCAAAACAAGAGCCCTATTTACAAAATTGTTCAAAAAAACTAATGGAGGATAAGAAAATGTCCCAATATAGTACACATCTGGGTATTTCTTGCGTACTCAATTTTTTCATACTATCTAATGTGAACGCACTACATACTCATTTTTATGTCAAACTTGGTATCGTAGTACGTTGGTATGCGATTTCGAACAGTCAATTACTTTTTATGAATATGAAAAATCCTTGATTTTTGGTGCTACTGCTGGATTGCAGGCCACTTAGTTTATCCTCTACCTGAAAAACATCATTTCTATCGTTTGGCCTTTGCTTTAGACATTTTTCCGTCCTATTTTTCCCCCCATTGTGCACTGACATGCACCATTATATTCACCTGATTTGACACCAGCCTCAAAAAGAGACAGAACCAGAGACTAACCCGAGTCTTGGCTGGAGATGATTGATTAATAAAAAACATATATAATAAATATGGGGCTGATAATATTTTGTGTCCATGTTTTGGAAGCATTGTTTCATTGTTATTGTTATTAAAAGGACAACTCCCATAGTGTCTTGATAAAGACTTCCTGTCAAAATGAAAATTTTTGGGCGGCTTGCTTTTTGTTTCTAACTGGTGAAGCTGAAAGCAGTCATCGACCATCAGAATCACTATACTCTTTGTATTCCATGTCATTTGAACAAATGGCCCGAAAAATGAACAATTCTACCAATGCCAATGTTTTTTTGTTTGATTGGATGAATACTTTTTGAGATATGGCCAATTCAGTGATGTCGATTTTTGTGGGTCCTTAATTTTCTTCCATTTTTAGCTTTCAATATCTCAGGAACTACATCACATAGGAAACTGAAATTTGGTATTGTAATACAGCTTCACCTACTCTCTGAATATATACAAAAAGATCTGCTATATATCCTATCTGGTGGACACGCCAGCCCCTCAAAATTGGAAAAAAGTTATTCAAGGTTTTGGGCTCGAACATGTTTGAGCCTTCAGTAAACAACTTTGCATACACCCCCCTCACTAAATTATTCATAACTCAAAAAGTATTCATCTGATTAAACTAAAAATGTAAAGTGTGCCTATTCAATAATCATGAAACAATTGGTAAAAAATTCAGAAATTTTTAATTCCAAAGTGTGTGGGATGTCCTGAAATTTTGTTGAAATCACATGGAATGACCGAATAGAATAAAATGTGTGTTGCTTTTGAAGTGTGTGGAAAATCATCGCATACCTCTCACTTCACTCATCGTGAACACGCCCCTTTAATTGCGACTCGTCAGATCTTTAGAGGAAAGCCGAGGCTGAATAGGAAGGAAAGGGAGACGAGACAGGCTTGAATAGAGCGATCGAGACAAATCTCGCTCTCCATTTCAAACATCACGCTCTCATGAGAGGGCTTCATTGTGTATATGATGTAATCTGAATCTTTCAGGCTTGTCCTCAGTGATGGAGTGAATCATTGTGTTGGTCCTTCAAACACTGACAATAAAATCAGACCATTGACTGAGAACCAGGTTGTAACAGTAGAAAGCACTGACACTTGTAGATTGTTTTAGTTTTCTCTGTATCCTGTTTAATGTTCGTACTGTAGATCAGTAGTTATCAACCTTGAAGTCAGGATCCCATTTGTGTTCGTGAGACACTGGGAGGGGGTCGCCAGATCCCTTCAAGAAACAATATTTTCTAAACAATTTGAGCCCATTTTTGCCTTATTTTAGCCTATTTTCATCACTTTTTTGCTTTACTTTTGTTCCTGCCACTTCTCCATCAAATTTCAATGCCTTTACTGCAAATTTTTTCCACTTTCAAGACATTTTTGGCACTTATAAACCCTTCTCCCCACTTTTCTCAATGACTGTTGCATATGTTGACCCATTATTGTCACTTTTAACCTCTTTGCACCATATTTTTGCCAGTTTTTCAACATTCATGATTTGTCATACCCATTATTTGCAAGTTTAAACTAATTGTTCCTACTTTTTAAATTACATAACCCATATTTCTGCCACTTTTGAGCCAATATTGACACATTGAACCCTTTTTTCCACATGACTGTTCTTCAATGTTCATGTCTGTGTTCATCAACCACATTCAGCTACATTGGGAGTCCCCGGTTTTTGGCAGCTATATTTTGGGGGTCACGGGCTGAAAAGATTGCAAACCACTGCCAGTTTAAACTTTTCTGTTCAACCTGACTCAGGTTTTCGTTTGTTTGCTCACAGTTCTCTCTGACGGAGGCCAAACTCTGAAGTGGAGGAGCCTCCCACCAACCCATCCTCCCCGAGCCACCGGACCCACTGAAGAGACATGGCTCCCCGGAAGCGTAGTGGCGGTGGCCGCGGTGGTGGCCTCTCCTTCATCTTCTGCTGTTTTAACAGCAACGACCAACCAGAGATCACCTACAGGCTACGGGAGGACTTCGCTCTTCAGTCGGTAGAGCCGGCGCTGCCAATGCCGGGATACGACGAGCTGGACGGCATGTTCTCCGAGTTGGTGGTAAGACGTCTTGGAACTTGGACTATAGTCAAAGTGATTGTGCTGAAAATTAGCTTTTTGTACAATGATGAACAAATTATTTATATTTATCTCATTGGGGAGTGCATTGTCATGAATCTGACGATGCGATTCACGATTTGCATGTCATGATACTATATATACCGATACTAAACAACACGATATGTTGTGATTTCAATGAATACATATTTCACCTTTACAAGTACGTAATGGTATGAAGTACAATGATTTTATTTTTTTAACTTACGAGAACAAGTAAATGGCAACAAACTGTAATTCAAGTACCAATATGAAAAACAAGTGGTATGTTTATCAACCTGTCAAATTACTATTTTCACAAAAGTTTAACTTTTGCTTCTACAACAGATTCTGATTCTGCCATAAATTATAAAAATGCCTTTAACCAATTATCCTAAACCCTTAAAAGCACTTTGAATTAGCCTGACCTCATTATTTTCACTCCGTCTGTAAATTGCTGTCACTTTGTACAAGTTTTACAAAAGCTTTCTATTTCACCCCAGTATGTACTTACACTATCAATGAATAATAGGGACAGGCTGCTTTCCATTTTTCTCTATTGTCACTTCTAATTTGTTGGCCCCTCTTCCTTTGGCCCCCCCCCCCCCCCCCCCCCGCCCATGGTTGCCAGAGTAATCAAAGCATGACATTCTTTCACATCAATAGATCTCATTCAGGAGCTCTTCACATCTCCATGTCGTCCAACTGCTAATTGCTCGTTTTTTGTCTACGACTCTTCATGAAGACATAAATTGAGTAAACTCAGTGTGACGACAAGGAGGATTTTCGTTGCTCTGTTTACCAAAAGAAAACTGCCTCGTGCTTTTTGTTTCACCCAGTATGACGCACCATGTGCGTGTGTGTATAATAGGTAAGCTAACGTTAAGGAATAAACGTCCCCCTTTGCACGGTTATGATGAGTTAACCTTTGAACCAGTAATCTAGTTAGAACTTTGAGCCTTGGAGAAGCGTTTTTTTTTTTTTTTTACTTTTTCAAACACTTTCACTCATTATAAGCTGCAATAGAAAACAACAACTGCTCTTGATAAAGCAATGGGTCTAACTCAGTTTTTCTGAACTTCAATTTAAAATCAAGTTCCTGATGTTTAATTACGAACGCCAACTTTTAAATATACTTACTCTTGTCGGACCGGTTACGGATCGTGTTAATGTGTCTTAGTTTTCCACATTTTAGTCCCAACACTTCCCGACATCACCCTTATTGTGCCTCTATAAAATATGTGCTATAATCCAGATGTTTGTTGCCACATGTCGAGCAGAAAGGCCACGCCTCATCTTTTTTCACAATTACTCACTCCTTTAAATGCCACAATCTGATTTGATTTACTCAACGCCTGTTTACGATGAGAGCAACCAGTAACCTCCTGGAAACAAAACCAGAGCTGGGATGCAAATTTAGTTTCTGGTTAAAACTGGTTTTTGTAGCTATATTCTGGTGATATTTTTTTAATATTAGTTGCAGCTTTTCAAATCTAAATGCTGACAGTTATTTTCTTGAAATCCGAATAGATCTGAGTTATTTTTCAGCTTGATTTACTCTCTTTCTCTTGTTTTTTGACAGGATGAACTCGATCTATCAGAGAAACACAGAGAAGCCATGTTTGCCCTGCCTGCTGAGAAGAAATGGCAAATCTACTGCAGCAAAAAGAAGGTAGAGGATATGTGTTAACCCTCACACGGTGTCGGGCTTCACATTTACACCACAGAGTGGGTTGAACATCTAGAAATACCCTAAATTACCTGATGATGACCTGGCATGTGTCAGAAGATATATAACAAAAATACAAACACATTAAGATGATTGATTACGTTAACAAATGGGTAAATCTAGAGTAAACTAGAATATTTGCATTTCCTAAAGAAAATTCAAGTGAGGATGCAGGTAATGGCCCGGGTCATTTAGCGCTGCATTAGCATTACCATTATTATTGTCTAACATAAGCATTACCTGAGCATTAGCTAACATTAGCATTAGCCTGGCATTGACATTTACTAGCATTAGCCTAGCATTAACCTAGTAATATCATTAGCTATCATTAGCCCAGCATTAGCATTAGCCATCGAACAGCTAAGCATTTTAAAAGTTCAATGGTTGAAATCCGTTGAAGAATGGCTGAACAGCTCCAGTTCAAAGTTGAAGCTGTTAAATCTTAATACGTTGAAATTCCCAATTGAAATGAGTGGGAAAATTGATAAAAGTTACAAATCTCAAAAGTAGAATTTTTGACACGTTTTGATATCTTAATTGTCAAAATCGGTCAAACACTAAAGGAGTTGAAAGGCGCCAAAATTCTGTGACGCGAGAAAAAAACCGATAACGATGGTGAGAAAGCGTCCTCACTTTTAAACAAAGTAAAACTACAAAGTATTTTCATGAAAAACAAAAAGTACAGGGTTGGAGCAAAAATATTTATTAGGCAAGGAAATAATTTCCTTTGCCGAAGCTTTAAAAGTAGAGGTGATGATGGCAGAATGCAAGTACATGACTCTGGATGGACATACTGTTCATGTCTAAAGCTGTGTTTTCTCAACGGTAAGGAATTCCATATGTAAGGGGTTAAACTCTTGGCTGGAAAGTTAATAAGTAGATCCCCTAAAATGACATGCTCTTCCTTTAATGTCGTGGCTTTGATGTTGTTTTTGTCAGCCACAGTGTGACAGTTTAACAGTCCTTTAAGAAACATGTGAAAGGATGTTTCAGACTTTATTATGGGCTACAGCAATAAAAATCTAAGCCTCATTTTCATCATTGCTCTATACGTTTACACAGTTTATCAACTTTATCACCCATCAGAGCCATTAGCATTGATATGGCTGGAAAACAGCCTACGACGTCCATGTAATGTAAGCATGTTCCATTATCTTACATTTAGTACAGAGGGAAAGATAAACATGGCAATGACTCCAGTGAATACATCACTGCAGCAGCACCAACTGATGGCTGTAACTTTAGCCCCCGCTGTAAAAGGGATTTATTGAATTATTCTTGATTTTAACAGCACAGCATTGGGAGTGCTGCATTCAAACGCTCCTTCGTTCTTAAGCAGCTGTTGCATATTGTGGATGTTAAATAGTGATGTATGAGGGAGCAAGCTGAAGACTTTATGTTGATAATACATCAGCGGGGAGTGGATCACTATAGGCGTTTATAGTTTGGCTATCTAATGACATTCCTGTCGGTTTTTGTTATCGTACCTGCTCAGACGCTTTGTCCCGTTTCTGCACAACATGCTTTTATTTCAGTTTCGTTAAAGATAACACACTTGCTTGTTCTTCTTCTTCAAGGCCCAAAATGAAGCCATAACAGCTTTGTGATGGAGTCATGTTTCCTGTTTGATTTATTATTATTTTTTTTTTACCTAAAACGATTACACACACACCTGCTTCTTTTCTCGTGTATGAACTCATCCCCCACACTCCGGAAAACATTACTGCTCGTTCTGGTTCAGATCAGTCCAACAGTACAGCCTAATGAACCCTTGTTTTTGCAGCACACATTCTGATAGCTGAGTATATGTTTTCATTTCTCCACATAACCTTTATGGTTCAGAGGATAACCAGGAGAATTGACTCAACATAATTTACACAAAGAAATTCTTTAAAAGTTAAGGTGTTTATTTTACTGCAGAGGTGGGCAACTTCCACACAGCCGGGGGGCCACGAAAATGTGTTTGTTTGATCGAAGGGCCACATGATAAACATTCATGTCATCATTTAGAATAATGACTAATCTGAGCATTGATAGGAAAGAACAAATAGTTATTATAGTAATTTTGTGTGTTCTTTGTGCATTTCTGTTGTCCTTTTGTGTATTTTTTAAATGTTTTTTAAGTCATATTGTGTATTTGTGTTGTTATTGTGTTTATTTGAGTAATGTTTGAGTATTTCTGTTGTTGTTTTGCTTATTTGTTAGTACTGTGGGTTTGCAGAGTAAGTTTTTGCATTTTTCTTGTCTTTTTGTGTACTTTTCATTTCATTCTCTATAAATGTGTATATTATTTTGAATCATTTTGTGTATTTTTCTTGTTGTTTTGTGTTTTGCTGTTGTCATTTTGTTCCTTTTTGTCGTAGTTTTGTGTGTTTTTGGAGTATTTTCTGTGTTTGTCTAGACTTTTACTGTATTTTCCTACAATGTTGTAATGGTTTGTATTTTCTTTTATGTATTCTTGCTTTTGTTTTCTGTATCTTTCTGTCATTTTATACGTTTACTTTGGAGCCGCATAAAATTAGACCCAGGGCCGTATGTGGCTCCAAGGCCCACACAAAATAACACATACAACAAAAACAAACAGAAACCTTTTTTCTTTTCTATTTTAATGCTCAGATAGCTGTTGTTTTTTTTAAATGCTGACTTAAATGTTGTTGATGTGCCCTTTGGATGCACTAGAAAATTAAAACGTTCCAGTCAGTTTATTTTTCAAATTGAAGTAAGACAAAAGTAAAGGGTAAAGACCCTTTCCCTTTTTACTGTAACAGCCTAAAGTTTCTCTTTTTTTGGTCCTATGTGGGTATTTTTCTATTTAATCAGTCAGTTCCATTTAAAATAGATTGAAGTGGTCAAACTGAGGCTGCAGCATCTTTCTGTTGTGCAAACGTATCAATCTAAAGACTGTTTAGTTTTTCCACTCTGTATGCATACAAGTTTGAACATGTAGCAATAGCCAAATAAACGTGTTTTCCTAAAGGCAGATCAATGCTGTAGCTTCAGTAATGTTGAGTTATTGAATATGATAAGAGGCCTGAGAATGGAGGTCAGCAGCCTTTCTGTTTGAGTGGAGCTGTCCAGTGTGTCTGAGGCCATGATGGGTTTCTATGGCTGCACGTATCATCATCTAATAATGGAAAGGAGAAGGTGGCTTTGCTTTCAAAGTGTTTTCTCCTCACTCACTGAGCTCTGTATAAATATCCAGGCTGCAGCATCGATTCAGGCCCAACCTGCTCCTCTTCTTCTGTTTGCACAATTTTAGTGCTGCTGGGGATGGATTTAGGAGAAGTTGTGAGTGCAGCATGGATCGCCAGAACGGGGGGAGGGGAAGGAAAGGCCAAGCAGCATCAATATTGCTGACTGTGCAGCGAGCGCTGGCTCCAACCCAGGCAGATGCAAACGTATTATGTGAGCTCAGAGAGGAAGGGTGTACGTCCAAAGCAAACAGGAAGGCTTCACTGCCACAGGTGGGAGAGATAGGGAGGGAGGCGGAGTCATTACAGTGATCAGGGAGGGGTTTCAGAGTCTCAGCTAGGCGTCAGGAGCCAGGCTGGGTGCTGAAGAAGCTGGAGCTGTTTGCTTTGGCAAAGGGACCTGAGCTGATGAAGTCATGCTGCGGAGAATCAATCTTTCTGCTTCTTATCCGCTCAGCGTCCAAGGCTGCGTTAATGCGTTATCTGCCAAGGAGACGATTTACTGATCCAGATTCTTTGTTTTGAGGGTTTCAGATTTCATTGTCGTGAAGGTCGACAGGCCTGAGAAAACATAAAATAGCTGAAATCTCTTCATGTTTCTGGTATCTTTAGCTTCATTGTCTGAGATGAGGAATAAATAAAACAGACTTGGAGCATTTATAAACTGCAAATCAGGGGTGTCAAACTCACTTCCAATCAGGGGCCATTTACAACCCACTTTGATCGTAGGTGGGCCAAGCCAGAAGAGAAAAAGTGCAATCAGATCATTATTGAGTCGCTCTTCACCTTGGATGATGTATGTGATTAACTTCTTAGAATATTCATGTCTAGTATTTTACCTTAAGGATTGTTGAATTTGCATCTTTTGAAAAAAAAAAGGTTTATTGTAGGGATTTCTACATGACTATTTGTGAGAAATAGTAAGTTTTGAGCAAAAATGTAGTGAAAAATTTGTGATGAAATCCTTAAACAATGAGCCCTCAATAACAGCCTTTGGATCAAATCTGGCACTTTTAACATTTAATACAGGACAAAATGTAATTATAAAAATGTATATAGTAATAATAATAATAATAAATGTATATATATTTTTTTTATATATATATATAATATAACATGAGATAATATAAAAATGTTTTATATTACAAAACAATATTTAACAGAATAAAGTTCAATTGTAGTTTATGAAAGAAGATTAAAAATGTTTATATTGAAGACACTTTCATAAGAATTACTGCATATTTGTTAATTACACTATTTATATAAAAAAATGAAATGTGAAAAATAATAATGTATTTTTTTTGCTCATTTTATTCCATTTAAAAACACTTATAAGAATGACTGCAGATTGTTACTTTCACTTTTTATTAGAAAGAAGAAATATGAAAGAGCATAAAAACTTTTGATTCCTATTCAAGACTCTTTGGGCTGGTGTGCCTTTGGATTCTTTTTTCAATGAAAAGATGTACCTTGGCTCAAAAAAGGTTGAAAAACACTGGGTTAAGGAAGGGATGAAAATGTAAGTGGTTTCATTTTGGAGCTGGCACTGGTCATGAGTTCAACAGCCAGATCAGACATTCCCGTCCCTTCAGACGGGGCCAAAGTCTGCAGTTTGTAGCAGGACCGCCAACGTTTCCGCAGCCCACTGTATTAACTGACACCCAATTAGTTTCTGTTGATCACAGTTCGCTTGTGCTTAATGGAGCGTGAGTGGATCTGAAAGCAGGGAGGGCTTTCATGTTCAGGCCAAGTTCGGGGTCAAATCTATTTTCTCCTCTTTTAGTTTTTTTGGGCTTTCCTTGAGTTAAAAATGAAATCACGTTAGACAATCCTTCTACCTCTTCTACTGCTCCTTGTTTATGGCTTGAAATGAAATGTGTCCATCTGGAAAGTAAAGCTCACCACAGGCTGTGTCCCTAATCCTCAGTTTTAACTTTCATTTGCTAATCTCGAGATTTTCTCAAGCAGCTGTGCTCCCATTTTTGGCACGTCTTTCGCCCCCTTCTTCTTAAAACTCTGTGATGTCCTCACAATAAAATGGGTTAAATGTGTGTGTTACTCTGCGTTGCCTCATTTCTCCTGTGATCTGGGCCTTCTGTTTATTGTACGTCTGTAGCCCCACTTGTGAATTTCCTTCAACGCGAGTCAAAAAAATGATTGAAAGTCTAGAGTATGAAAGGTTTTCCTGTGCTTTGATGTTTGCACATTAATGTATTACAACAACCCTGAACTATGAAGTATTCAAACATGTGACATAAGCACTAGTTTTGTCCTCATGTGACTTGAAATCGTTCTTCAGGAACACTTCAGAAGTACAGATAGTTCTTTGTACTGACTGCATATATGCGTTTGGCTCGGGATAAGGGTCTTTAATCTCTTTGTATCTGCCTTTGATTGCCTTTGTCTGATTGGTGTGTTGTTGGTTTTCTTTTTAGGAACAAGAGGAAAATACGAGTGCAACAAGTTGGCCAGAATTCTACATTGATCAGCTGAATTTAATGGCGGCTGTAAGTAAAAAAAAAAATAGCGAGGCACATTCACGATCCAATGAAATAAATAATTATATTTATTTAAACCATTGTGACAATGAAAATCAGTGAGATTTAGAATTTCTAACTAAAACGCTAAGCCTGTAGAATGAGTTCTGGTACCTTTTCACTTAATCTGCAGTAAATAAACTGAAAAAACTAAATTCTATATGTTTACGGTGTATTCTGTTCAGCCAATTTGACATAAAAATGACTAATTATTCATTTTTTTGTTTGATTATGGTTTTCTTCTTTATTTTATTCCTTTTGTTTTGTCACAGGAGCTAAGAAGTAATATTAGATTATTGCATTACAGTAATGGCATTTAATGTTTTAATGATATGTCATTTTCTGTAATGTTTGCAAATGTTACTGTACATTGTGAATATTGCACTGAAACTTGATTTGGGGAAAATTGTGAATCAAATTGAAATCGCAATATTTGCCAGAAAAATTGCAATTAGATGTTTTCCTAAAATCATTCAGCCTTAGTGTAAGTGCACCCCCAGGTTTTTGCTGACCTGCCACTTAGGGGGAAATTGAGAAAATGCATTGATTATGGGCATTGCTCCTGGAGTAGTTGTGGAGCTGTCAATCACTGCTCACTGAGGGCTGTGAGAGGAGGATGCCAGTCCCTCCTCCCATCTTTTAATGGAGGGGCGGGGCCAACAGTGACGGTTAGTGATGTGACTGATCTAATCTCAGCCAATGGCAAAATTCAATTGCAATAGTTCAACTCATAGAGGACATTCACTGACACTTTATAATTAAAAACGCAAAATTTAAATACTTACACTAAAATGTGAAGAGTGGGACTAGGATTGATAAACTACATTACTTCATGCCTAATCATACAGTATATGTATTCAGCAGAAAACAGTGGTTTTAGGGTGGACTTACGCTTAAAACTTTGTTCACTCACTAATCGGATGCACCAGAAGAGGTGCCGCCAACAGACCAAAACTATTAAAGGCCTAACTAAAGAGGTAGAGTGCAGGATTACCTGAGCCAGGCTAATACATGATGTCATCTTTTGTCGAGCAGAGGACAACACTTCTTGCCCTGGAAAAAGAGGACGAAGAAGAACGGAACAAAACCATCGAGAGCCTGAAAACGGCTCTGAGGACGCAGCCCATGAGGTAAGCTAATCATTATGCTAGCTTTCATCACATCTCAGCTTCCACTCTAACCTCGTCTGTTAGTTTCAACGCGCCAAGAAGTTTTCTTTGTTGAGAGTCAAAATATTTAAGGACGAAGCCACAAAATCCATTTTTTTTACCAAGGTGTGTGTGTGTTTTATTACACATGGATAGCTTTGATATTTTAATGGAAACCCTCGTCATGACTGAGCTCTTGTATCTTCTCTCCACCATCCTCTCAGGTTTGTCACCCGTTTCATCGACCTGGACGGACTGACGTGTATCCTAAACTTCTTGAAGAGCATGGACTACGACACCACGGAGTCGCAGACCCACACGTCTCTGATCGGCTGCATCAAAGCGCTGATGAACAACTCGCAGGGCCGCGCTCACGTCCTCTCCCACTCGGAGAGCATCAACATCATTGCCCAGAGCCTGGCCACGGAAAACATCAAAACCAAGGTGGCGGTGCTGGAGATCATGGGTGCTGTGTGTTTGGTGCCTGGCGGACATAAAAAGATCCTGGAGTCCATGTTGCACTACCAGCGGTTTGCTTGTGAGAGGACACGCTTTCAGGTGGGCAAGATCAAGTCGGGAATACAGAGTGATCACATTCATTTAAAGTCTGTAACCTCTGATTGTTTTTAACACGTCAGACTCTTATAAATGATCTGGACCGGAGTACAGGGCGATACAGAGATGAGGTCAACCTGAAAACGGCCATCATGTCTTTTATTAACGCGGTGCTGAGTCAGGGAGCAGGAGAGGTAAAATACATTCCACTTTCACGCTTCGTTTCAGAAAAAGAGGTCGTCTTCTGATAATAATCTTTTCTTTTCTATTTTTTGTTTCCAATATAGAGTAGCTTGGAATTCCGCATCCACCTCCGATATGAGTTTCTGATGCTGGGAATCCAACCTGTGATCGATAAGCTACGTTCTCATGAAAACTCCACATTAGACAGGTGAGAGCCAACCCTTCACTTCAATAATATTTTACGTATAAAGGGAACCTGTAGAATTCCGAGCTCTGTCAAAGCATTGTTTATTACTCGAGGTTCAGTCGGGTAATGTTCCTCCTTGTGAAGCTTCCGCCAGGAGTTCTAAACAATCGCAATAATACACTACACGTCAAAAGTAACTCCGACATGCATCCTTGTGTTTGGTCTGTAGTAATAAATAAAAGCCATATGGAGGAAAGCTACGCACACATGAACTAAAATATTTGCATTTCCAGAAGAAAATACAAGTGAAGATGCAGGTGGTGCATCACTGAAAACTGTATTAGCTTAAACTTAGCATTAGCCTATCATTAGCTTAGTATTAGCCTAGCATTAACCTAGAATTAGCTCAGAATTAGTCTAGCATTAACCTTAGCTTTAGCTTATCATTAACCTATCATTAGCTTAGCATTGACTTAGCAATATCCTAGCATTATCATTAGCTTAGCATTAGCCTAGCATTAGTATTAGCATTAAATTAGCATTAGCATTAAAGACAAAAATCTAAGAAAGAAGGAGCTAATGCTAAACACTGCTCCAGAATCAACTGGGCCAAAAATGACTGCTCCCCATTGGTTATATTTCAAATAATAACGTTTGTTCAGAAGAGTAATTTTTAGGTGTTTGTTTTTTTTTCTTTCTCATAAATACATAATACATAAAGAGCATTTGATGTAAGCATGATAATTTCAGGAAGAAGTCAAATTAAAAAACATCCTTAGCACTAATCTTAATTTTCTTGGACCTTAAAATGATGATCTAAAACCTTCTTTGAATAAGTCACCCTCTCTGTCTCTCGCAGGCATTTGGATTACTTTGAGATGTTGCGTAATGAAGACGAGCTGGCTCTGTCCAAACGCTTTGAGTCGGTAAGAAATCCAATGTTGGCATTATTTACTCTTTCAAAATTGAAAATGTTGTATATTTTGCAAATTTTGTGCTCTCTGTTTCAACGCTTTTCCTTATTATTCAGGTACATATAGACACCAAAAGTGCCACTCAAGTTTTTGACCTAATCCGCAAAAAGATGAACCACACTGATGCATACCCGCACTTTATGTCTGTTCTGCATCACTGTCTGCTCATGCCACGTGAGTATTTACAAAGCTTTTTCTTTATTGCTTTATACAGAACCTAAAATGTTCACATGTCCTCTCTCATCTCTTCTTCTGACTTTATTTTATAGTTATAGTTTCATTCAGGGTTTTTCAACTTTGGGAGGTGTGACCCCATGTTGGGTCTCCTGGAAAAAAAATGGGGTCGCCTGAAATGTCTAGTAATAATAAAAAAAAGTGATTTAAATTGTATTTTCAAAATTTTTATTTTTTTAATTAGATTTTTAAAATTCTAAATAAATACATAATTTTCTAATTCTATTCATGTATTTGTATTTATCTATTTTACACAATAAAAAAAACCCAATACATAATATCACAGAAATGGACAATACAGTGCAGGAAGAGGCATAATAATAATAATAATAGTTTTTCTCCAAATTAAAACACTACACGCAATCTCAAAAAACTCTATTCTGTACTTTCACTTTCTCAAATATAAATGTAGTTAAAATAAAATACAGTATAAGAATATCTGGCTGGCGCTTATTCTTACTGTATGCACAAATCCTTACTACTCTGTATTTGTAACACAGTATAGCAAACATGATCAAAAATCTAATTTCAGAGAAAAAAAAGTCTCTGGGGTCGACAGAAATTTGTGATATAAAAATGGGATCACGACAAGAAAAAGGTTGAGAACTACTGATTTAATAAGTGTATTATGGTTGAATTGAGTATTAATTTTATTTTTTATTTATTGGCAAAAACTCAAATCATTGTGTATGCAAGAACATGCTGTCACTCATACATAAAAACAAGACAAAAATTGATGTTTTGGGCTTAGGTTTTAATCAAAATCTGTTAAGCCAAACCTGTACAATGGAAATTAAAAAAACTAGTGTCATTTTCTCTCACTCGGATTGTTTTAAATGTTGGTTTTTACCTAAAAACAGATTTTTCTTTAATGGGTCAGACTAGTTAGCTTTGTTTGATATAAGTAACAGCTATTACTAAAGTGTAAAAAAAAAAGAGAAAAGTGACCCGAGTCATGAGAAGGTCTCGAGACTGAGACCAAACATGCACTTTGATTCATTCCCAGACAAGAGAAGTGGAAACACGGTACAGTACTGGTTACTGTTGGACCGGATCGTGCAGCAGATGGTCCTGCAGAACGATAAAGGTCACGACCCAGACGTCGCACCACTGGAGAATTTTAACGTGAAGAATGTTGTCCGAATGTGAGTGCTCCCATTTCCCCTCCACCAACCAGACAAAACCGCACATAAATCTGAGCAGGAAATCGATTACATGACTGCCAGGAAGAGGAATGTGGAGCAGAGCCAATATGGGCCCAAAAACAGCTGCTCTTTGTGTTTGTTTGTGCAGGCTGGTTAACGAAAACGAGGTGAAGCAGTGGAAGGAGCAGGCGGAGAAAATGAGAAAAGGTGGGCATCGCTAAACATGACAAAAAACAAGTTTGGTCGATGAACAAAGTCCTGTTTGTGACGAGTTGATTCTTCCTGACGCAGAGCACCATGAGCTGCAGCAGAAGTTTGAGAAGAAGGAGCGCGAATGTGACGCCAAGACCCAGGAGAAAGACGACATGATGCAGACGCTGAACAAAATGAAAGAGAAGCTGGAAAAGGAGAGCAACGAGCACAAAAACGTCAAACAGCAAGTGGCCGAGCTCACGTCACAGCTGCACGAACTCAGCACAGTACGTTGTTTGATCTGTATCCTGCAGAACCGCAGACGGCCAAAAGTCAAACCTGCACTAAAGCAGTGATAGTCACAGCAATTCTTACCTAAAATCATGCCTTTCATCACGTTTTCAGCCTCAGAGAAGGAAAAATACAACACATTTACAGCTTTTAGAAGCAAAACTATTAGGATAGATGTTTGTAACCCTCCTATTATCCTCAAATATTACTGACACATTTCATCATTGGGGTCAAATTGACTCCAGAGGAACACCAATGTGTGCAATATGCGTTCAGCACATTGAAAATATATCATCATGATAATGTTATGTTTAATCAATTGTACTCATCAAATTAGGAAAAGTCAAGAAATATGAAGCAAAAAAAAAGTTACTATTATTTACTGATTGGGGTCAAATTGACCCCAAGGTTAGGGTCTCTATATTCACTATCTAAAAAAAGCCAGGAACAGACATGGTTCTGTATTAATTATTGTTTCTGCGTTTACATCTGCAGTCGTGTGTCGTGGTAATGACCGGGAAATAAAGTTAACTTTTTTTTTGAATGATAAACATTGAATGTGGTCAAATTGACCCCAAGGATAATAGGAGGGTTAAAGGGAAATCTGCATTTTTCAGTTTAATCCAAATAAAACTTCAAAGCAAAGGAGCCATTCCAATTAGTTCTTAATCAGTAAAAAAAAACCTAGTTTTAATCAAAATGGAATAGAAGTAGATTAAAGAAACAGACCAACTAAGCCTTCATTACATCCAGAGAGCTAAAAAACAACCAAAGCTATGTGAATGAAAGCATTGAACAAATAAAACAAAGAGTAGGAAGAGAAAATAAAAAGCTCATCCCTTGTTGTCCTTGTTTAAAAGTTTTTTGTTTTTTATGTTCAAACAAACAGAAATCTTATTTTGACATCAAATGTTAAAGGTTTTTTTTTAATAATGTAAACATTCTCTCCTCTGTGTGATGAGATGGAAACACCTGAACCCTCACCTGGTGTTATCTGTCCCTGCAGAGGCAGGCCGCCGTGGTTCCTGGAGGACCCCCCCTCATCCCCGGCCCCCCTGGTGGCCCTCTTCCTCCTCCTCCCGTGCCAGGAGGCCTCTGTCCCCCTCCTCCTCCTCCTCCCTCTGGTGGTATGCCTCCTCCTCCACCCCCGCCCCCACCTCCCGGAGGTCCTCCACCTCCGCTGGGACGCCCGTCCATAGGAGGCATCCCTCCTCCACCAGGAGCCCCCCTGGGACCCTCCCTGAAGAAGAAGAACATCCCTCAGCCGTCCAATGCACTCAAGTCCTTCAACTGGTCCAAGTTAGCCGAGGTGAGGCTCTGACGCACTTGTGTCAAAATCGAGGCCCGGGGGCCAAATCCGGCCTTTTGGAGCATCCAATTTGGCCCGTTGGAGAGAGAAAAAATGACAGAGAAAACATGAATAACTATCACTTATTGCTTAGATATTGTCGATTTCTTCCAGATTGTGTATTTAATGTATATGTAGAAGTGCAAACTAGGGCTCAATAATGTTGAAATAATTTGGTTTTCCGCATAAAATCTGTGGCCCACTTGAGATCAAATTGCTCCGTATTTGGCCTAAAATGAACTAAAATGAGGTTGACACCTCTGCTCTGACGGCTCCAGAGCAAAGTCGCCCTGAGTTAAACACCAGATGTGAGAGTTTGATTCTTCCTTTCTCAGAACAAGCTGGAGGGAACCGTGTGGATGGACGTGGACGACGCCAAGGTTTTTAAAATCCTGGACCTGGAGGACATCGAGAAGACGTTCTCAGCCTATCAGAGGCAGCAGGTACTGAGCAGGATGGAATCTCTCACACTTCATTACCATATAAGGCTTTCCTGGAGGGCCGCTGTCATGCATGACCTGTCTGTGCCAACGCAAATAGCTCAGATGACTGTGTAATCATGCAGCTCTGCAGGAACTGGAAATGAGCCCCTTCCTGCTGGGGTGTGTTACATTGTTACTGGTATCATGATGGATTTGATTGGCACAGTAATGGAACAATATGTAGATCCTGATTGAATAATATGGTTTTATCTTAACTCTATCAAAAATAATGAACATTTATGACACAGGTGATTTAGAGAATGATAAGAAGCCCACGTTTGGCCAACGCTACTTAACTGCAGTGTAATATTCCTGCAGCCTCTTCCTTCAGGCAGAAATTGAACAAAGTGATATCAATAACTATTGAACAAGCACTAAGTGCATGTAATCAATACAAAAGTGCTTATGTTTAGCAAGATACTTTAACATTACTTTCAAACTTTCACTTTACCCTCAGCCAGGTGGCTTCCAGCAGGTATTCACATCGCCATAGTAACCCATCTCAGCTGGTGACGCTGGCATTAGCGTCAGGGTTGGGGTCAATTACAATTACGTCTTCAATTATCCAAGTTCAATTACAACTTAATTAGCATCTCAGTTAGCATCTGTTATAACGGCTCAGTTTTGACCCACGTCTTAAATCAGCTGTAAAACACAAAATATGATCTATCATCTTTTTTGTTTTTCATTTCTTGGTTACCTTGTTGGGCTTCCTTATCCATGAAAATATTGGTATTAATATTTTTGGTGTGGGCGTCAGTATACCCCTTGATTTCAATTTTCCCAAAAAATGGTAAAATGATCCTTAAGAGAACTGACGTGTAGTGGGAAAATTTCATTTGAAACAAATTTTAATAATTGTTAACTATGTATGCGTAAGCCATAGAATTATAACATTGTTCTCCAGTTTTGCATTTAATTAAATAATAAATGACAGTTTATATAGAATTTCCATATCAATTACAATTACAGTCAATTATCTGAACGCAAATACATTTAATTTATGATTATAACAGCAACATATTTGTTTTTCAATTATGATTACGAAGATAATTATGTCATAATTGTAATTAATTATCAATTATGTGATTACAACTCTAATTGACCCCAACCCTAGTTAGTGTATTATTAGTAAAATTACCAACATGGTTTTTTAGTGGCGTTTCCTCTTATTTAGTCTTCACACACAGCTTTTAGGAGATGATAGTTATGGTGGAAGAAAGATGAGATGTTTACTGACATTCAGTAAAAAAGATTCTACATCCTGTGCCTGAAAAACGCCTGTAATTGATTATGAGCTGTCAACAATGACTGCATCATAATAAATAATTCATGTAGTTCTCATCTCTACTCTTTACACAATGAGACGTGTTGAGAGACGTGCATCACTGCAGCCCTCCAGGACCTCCGTGGTCATGTAAATGGTAGCATAGACAGAAGTTAACACCTTCAAAATTTGTTCCGTTTTTGATTTTTTTCAATTTTTGTGAGTAGATGGTAGTGTTGATGGGATGATAAATACAGTGCATGAGTCAGCTGCTCCCAATTCTCATGTTTGACATATTGCTTCAGTCTGCAGTGAACGTAGGGAACAACATGTATTGTGTTTTTTTTTTTTTTGCACATAGCATGTGTTTGAGTTTATCACGGCTGCTTTTTTGGTCCAAAATGCCCGTGTGACCTCAGCATGTTGAATAAGCTCTTAACACACACTCACTTATAAAAGAATGTGTTGGAAAACAATGTGTTTGATATTCTCTGTTTTTCATGTGAAAATATTTAAATCTAATGTCAGCAGATGAGGTAAAGATGCTCAGCAGATATTTCCTATGCGCACGTGTTGATTCACACGCTCACTGCTGCTCTCCTGGTCCAATAAGTGCAGAATGAGCTTTGATTGATTGCCTTCTGATCTCATGGGCTGCGAGCACATAACTTCAACTGCTTTGCTCATTCTAATGAGTGCTTACATCTTTCCTGCTTCTTGCCTGCGTTTTAGGACTTCTTAATGATCAATAACAGCAGACAGGTGAGTGCATTTTTACTACTTTTCTTACTTGATGTATTGTTGTCAGTGTGTGTTTCTATATACTGTATGTATACAGGGTTCTCGCCACTGTTGACTTAGCGGCCCCCGATGTTATAATTTTGACCCCTACTGCAGGGGTCACGGTTTCACTTTAATCAGATGGTAAGAGGCAGTAACTTAGAAAGTTGGAAGTGCTTCAGTTTCAACATGAAACACTTTATTTCTCCTAATTCATGCAATTGTATCATTTTCATTATATATTTCATTAAAAATGATCATCTTCCTATTTTACTAGCTACTAACAAACAACTTTTATAACATGTAACATCTGTAAAATGTTAAAATAATGTCATATTTTACAAATGTATGTATTGATCTTTGAGTTTGAATCATGGATTTTAGATGGAGCTCATTGGGGGACTAGAGCTCCTGAGGGCCCCTCACATGGTCCATGAGGTCTACCTGGTGCCTGCGGGCACTGTGTTGGTGACCCCTGCCCTATGGGGTGATGTGGCCCCCTACGGTGCATCTTCAGCAGGGTTCTATTTTTTTCTCCTTTTTAAATCAGTACCATCGTAATATTTGTTGCACACTTGGACACAAAAGGGACTTCCAGCAGGGGGCGTGTCCATTTTAGTCCCAATATTACTGCGGGCCCCACTTATTACCTCATTTAAATTTGTATAGACAAGAAATAACATTTTATTTAAAATACTGGTTTCAAGACTCACTTTTCAGTGTCTGAGTATTTATTAGTGGAGGACCTATAACTAATGCATTAGTAACTATGGTACATTCATCATGACCCTTCACCATTTCAAAAAATAACTGTTGACCTTTAAAGTAAGGCAGTAACAAAGATTAAAGAAAAAAAACAACTTCAGCTTTTACTTCACTACATTTGGCTCTCAGAGAGTTATGAATTTCCAAATGTTCTGCAGCAGTTGCACGCGCTCACATGCCATGCGATCCCCCTACGCTGTGAAAAATTCCTGGTGAGAACCCTGGTCTGAAGGTAGATGTGCAAATATCTAAAAATGTCGTTTGTTTTTATGGAAACTCTCAGAAAGAAGAGGACGACAGTCTGACCTCTAAAAAAGTTAAAGAGCTGTCGGTCATCGATGGCCGCAGAGCTCAGAACTGCAACATCCTCCTCTCACGGTGAGTTTAGCACAATGTTTCATGGGAAACAAACTCTTTCACAACCATTTCAAAAAATGTATTTATCTGTTGTGTTCTGTAGACTCAAACTTTCAAATGAGGAGATGAAGAGAGCCATCCTGACCATGGATGAACAGGAGGACCTTCCCAAAGACATGCTGGAGCAGGTAGGACCTGATGGGGTCAGAGAACCTCTCATAAAGACAGCGTAATACAATGGGTTAATTAGATAACAGCTTTGTAGCTGTGTGTGTAGAGCATGTGTCAAAATTAAGTCTGGCCCTTTAGAGCAGGGCATCTCAACCAAGTGGGAGGAGATTGCTAGATGCCTTCAAGGAACAGAATATTTTTCAACAATTGAGCTAGTTTCTGCTTATTTGACCCTTTTTTTTTTGCAACTACACAAACTGTGTCATATTTTAGCCTATTTTCATCACTTTTTCCAGCCAAATTTTTGCACCTTTTAATGTGTTTTTGCTACATTACTCCCATTTCTGCCACTTCTCCATCACATTTCAATGCCTTTTCTGCTCATTTTTTCCCACTTTCAAGACATTTTCAGCACTTATAAACCCTTTCCACCACTTTTCCCACCTACTGTTACATATGTTGACCCATTATTGTCACTTTTAACCTTTTTTTTTGCCATATTTCATGCTTACTTTTGCCAATTTAACCACAATCATGATTTGTCATGCCCATTATTTGCCAATTTAAACTAATTGTTCCTACATTTTAAATCGCATTACCCCAACCCTCCCACCCCCACCCCATTTTTGCCACTTTTAACCCAATATTTTCACCTTGAACCATTTTTACCACTTTTTCTGTCTGTTTTTGCCCACTCTAATGTGAAACATTTTATCAATTTCTGTGGTGTTTTGGTCATTTTTAACCCATTTTATTTCTGATTAAAACAAAGATTTATATCTTTAAGAGGACTATATACAACGGCGCAAATAAAAATAAACTTCCTGATAAACAGTGGACATTATTCAGATAAATAAATGTGGTTATCACAGATTCATAAAACAATGTTAGGTGAAGATTAGGACTGATATCTGTCACTTATTGCTCAGATGTTGTCGGTGCCTTGTTTAATTTATATATTATTTAGACGTGGCAGTGCAAACTAAGGCACATTAGTGTTGAAATTGCTAATTTTCCCGCCTAAAATCTGCATCCCACATGATGTGAAAGGGGTCTGTATTTGACCCCTGAACTAAAATGAGTTGGCACCCCTGGTTGTGGAGTGTTTGGGGTTAATATTGCACATTCAGAAGGCAACGATGAGCTAAAGAACCATTTCTTTCTACATCAGTTGCTGAAGTTTGTCCCGGAGAAGAGTGACGTGGATCTACTGGAGGAGCACAAACACGAGCTGGACCGCATGGCCAAACCTGACCGCTTCCTCTACGAGATGAGCAGGTGCTTTAGTTTCTCCTTATAGCAGTGTTAAACTACACACAGGTGGTGCACTTCCAATAATTTTACCTCCTGTTCTCACAGCAGTTATCACAGGTGTCACGCTCTTCATTTTAATGACACATTAACATACTTTAGTGTCAGTTACTCCCAAGTTTTTTGTAAAAGCGGTTTTATAGAAAGTTCTCCAGGTACTTTGTTGTATTTAAAAGAAAAAGTCAAACAAATAAAGTATAATAGAGCTGTTCTAAGCTGTAAATGTTCTCTTTTAGCATCTTTGTGCCCTGCAGTATTCATTCAGGAATATTAGGAAACAAGATCTGGGTTAGAATAGCATGAAATTTTAGGAATTATATCCACGAAAAAACTAGAGAAAATTGGGTAATAATGATCATTTTGTGCAATATGTTTAGGTTTTATTTATTCAGACAATTGTTCCTCATGAAATCCACTTTGATCTCCTGACATGTTTCGAATGTCAACTGCCAGTCTTCGTCAGAGGCGACTGATTATCGCTTTGATATTTCCTTTGATGTTTCCTTTGATGTTTCCTTGACTACCACGTAATAATCATTTTGTGAAGTTTTGCTAAGTTACTTCAAGCCAATACAGACAGGAAAAAGGTTTTCTAAATAACATTTATTAAAAGTGTTTTTACCAAAGATCAGAATTAAAGGTTAAAGTCATTTTGAGGCAATAAAATTAGATGAAAGGAACAGGATTATAATTTAAATTTAGAGATGAATACGTGAAGGTAATTTTAACTCTGACGTTTTTAAGAATTGACTGGAGGACAGGTGACACCTACTGTATTTATTAGCAGCATTCGGTAGTTTTTTGGCTCATTTCCAAAAACTAAAATGACAAAAAAACAGCTACACTCAGATTGTTCATGTGCCATAATCATGTGTGTGGCTTTAGCTCATGTTTGTGGCTTTAGCTCATGTTTGTGGGTTTCTCTGTTTATAATTCTTTGTTTTGATCCGTTTCTGCTCTCCTCTGGCATGTGCCCTCCCCACTCTGTGCAGAATAAACCATTACCAGCAGAGACTGCAGGCGCTTTACTTCAAAAAGAAGTTCGCTGAGAGGATAGCAGAGATCAAGCCCAAAGTGGAAGGTGGGAAATGTCTCACAGAGCCATGAGATTTCCTCAAGACTCTGATCTTTTCCTTTAAATAAAAGGTCCAACCTTTATTCGTGAGTCTTTCCAGTGTCGTTAACTTAACTTAAGCTTTTGCGTTTCAGCTCTGACGAAGGCGTCCAAGGAGATTTTACACAGCAGAAGCCTCAAACAGCTGCTGGAGGTGGTGCTTGCTTTTGGAAACTACATGAACAAAGGTCAGAGAGGAAACGCTTACGGGTTCAAGGTGTCCTCACTCAACAAGATCGCTGATACCAAATCCAGCATCGACAAGTAAGACAATTCTTCTCTTGTATTCTCTCACATTTAGCTACCAATGACATCCCCCACCCCCACTGAAACCCCTAAGAATCACATCTGTTATTGGAGAATGCGATACCGTTAAACCTCCACATGGTTTTTTACTTCTGAGGCAACATTGTTAAAGCATTTTACTGCTTTTTGGAAGCATTGGGTTGAGTTCAGTGTCTGTGCAGGAGCATCACTCTGCTGCACTACCTGATCACCATCCTGGAGAAGAAATATCCCAAAGTGTTGATGTTCCAGGAAGACCTGAAGAGCATCTCAGAGGCAGCTAAAGTCAAGTACGTCCAGCGTTACTGCACTAGTCGTAACACTGACTTTAAAGGGATCCTCCACTGTTTTAACAAATGTGGCCTGAAACCTTTGAAATGTCATTATTAGAAGATCTATACCTAAATAAACGCAATATTTTGTACCATATTCATTTTATTAACAAAAAAAAAAACTACTTTACCATTTTAGAACCTGTGTTGATGACTTCACACACCCCCATTTGCTTGTAAAAATCCCATTGATTTCTATTGGAGTGAAGCATTCAACCTTCTTTTTAGATCATTTAGCATCTTTTTTGGTCAAAATCCCAATTTGTGCTGCTTGTGGTTGCTCAAAAGAAGGCTAAATGTAGGAATTGATGAGACGTGACAAACGAGGCCATGACATCATCGATTTCAAGATGGCAGAACACAGTTTCTAAGACGGTAAAGTAGTCTCATTTTTAAAAAAATTAATAAAACAAATATGGTGCATAATAATGCATTTAGTTAGGCATAGATCTTCTAATTAGGATATATCAAAGGTTTTAGGCCACATTTGTAAAAACAGGACCCCTTTAAAAGGTTGCAGAGTAAAATTAAAGTGTTTATTATTTTTTCCTCTTCTTTTCTGATATCTGCAGTATGACTGAGCTGGAGAAAGATATTGGCAACTTGCGCAGCGGCTTAAAAAGTGTTGAGAGTGTGAGTTCACGATTATTCCAACAGTTCATGGCGCCAGATCCAATAATCACACCTCACTAATCTCCTCTCCTTCATTTCCACTCGTAGGAACTGGAATACCAGAAAAAGCGACCACAGGAGCTGGGAGACAAGTTTGTGTCGGTGGTGAGCCAGTTCATCACTCTGGCCAGCTTCAGCTTCTCCGACGTGGAGGACTCGCTCATCGAGGCCAGAGAACTGGTGAGGCAGCGGTCGGTCGTAAACACAGCCGCTGAGAGCGTGGATCTCATTTCCTCCTCATCCAGCTGTTCCTACACACGTTATTGACCTCATCAGGCAGTTTGTAAAGGAAACGAGCAGCAGGAGTGAAAGCGTAGCCGCTTCCTGCCACAGAGATACTCATCCTGTCCTGTACATTAGCAGCTCAGCAGTGTTTAGGTGCATTACGGTTGTTATTCGATTGTGTAATGTAAATAATGGGAGTCAAAATTCAGATTATAATTAGATTAATAAGGACTTCATCATATAATGGAGCACGTGTCGAACTTAATCAGAATCAGAAATACTTTATTAATCCCGGGGGGAATTTCTTTGTGTTAGAGGCTCAAAAAATATTAGAAATAAAAAAATAAACACTAAACAAAGAAAAAGAGAAAGAAAAACGTACATAATTAAGTAAAAGAATTGTTGTTAATTAAATAAGGATTAAATATAAATGAACACATTACAGTAGAAAAAAATAATATAAATAATACTAATGTACAAATATAATACACATATATACAACAATCAAAGCTGTCAGGTTACAGTGATGAATTGATATTAAGGCCTGGAGAACAAATTCAGCAACTCTCATATCAGTGGTTTTTAACCTTGGGGTTGTGACCCCATGTAGGGCCACCTGAAATATCGAGTAATTGATTAAAAAAAACGTTTATTTATTTATTATATTATTAAATCTATATATTCTTATCTATTAATCTATATATTAAATAATTATATAAATTATTTGAGCGCAACAAGATTACTTTTGTTGTAATTAGCACAATATAAAGTTGAATTAATCACTATTAAATTATTTTTAGAATTAAAACAACACGATTTTAAATAACTGTATTCTAAACTTTCACTTTTTTTTAAATATAAATCTAGTTCAAATAAAATGCAGTATGAAAATATCTGAGTTGGTGCAATTTGTCACTAATCGCGGCTACTCCGTATCTTTAACACAGTAAAACAAACAGGATCAAATACTAAATGTAGAACGTGTGTCGTTCTGTGTGTGTTTGTTTAGTGACCGCAGCATCAAAGCAAAAGAACAAATGTGGCTTTATGGAGGACAGCTTTGGTGAACCTCGTTCTGCCCTTAAACCTAAACATGATCAAAGGGAGACTTTTAGACGCTGTGATGTTGGATTTACATCCGTCCTCTGGGCTCTTTAGGAACACTTTATAACGTGCTTTTCAACCCACGCTGTGCGCTGAGATGACCCGTGCTCTCAGGCGCTCTCTAGACAAACAGCAGTTTGTGTTAATCATCTACAGTGAGGCTCGGTTAAATATTTGAGTGTTTGCAGTGGTCGTATGTGCTCATGGACAGGAACTGGAGCACCTGCCGACCCTGGTGGTCTGCTCCAAGTTTATATTCGGGGGGTGGATGTCATGTGGTTTGATTTGTAATTTAAGGAAATCATGTTAGACGAATGTCTTTAATAATATGTTAAGGTTTCATTTATTCAGATGAAATTTACTTTGAACTCCTGACATGTTTCGACTGCCAACTGTCAATCTTCCGCAGAGGTATCTACTGATTGCTTTGATGTTTTCCTACGAGTTCTTTCATAAGGAAAGCATCAAAGCAAGGGTTGGGACAGAGGTGTAAAGAGTACTGATATATCTTACTGAAGTAGAAGTACTGTTACTTGATTGAAATTATACTCAAGTACAAGTAAGTCATACATAAAATACTCAAGTACAAGTAAAAAGTTTCTCAATTAAATAGTACTCAAAGTAAATGTTGGTAGTTAGTTTCACTCCCCTTGTTTACTTTTGGTAATAAATGTTGCCATGGTTCCCTTGCATACAGTAAACATCTCATGTATAAACTTAAAAAGGAAGAGACCAAATGTTGCACAATTGAATCCTCATTTATTTTCCCTGAAGGCATCTGTATAAAATAAAAGGTTTGTCAAAATGTACATTTCTTTTCTTAAAAATAATCTTACATTTAATCTGATTGGTCGGCTGTGATGTGATGCATTTGATTGTTGTCTGGTCATTTCATTTTTTTTTTTTGTAGTTTCACAAAGTCCATTGATCATTTCAAAACAATTAATACTAATTTACTCAGTAATGGTTGGGTGTCGAAAATAAATGTAACTATTTACTTCTTTCAAAACGTACTTAAGTACAAGTAAAATTACTGTTTTAGAAAAATACTCAAAAAAACTACAAGTACCCATAAAAGCAACTCAATTACAGTAACGTGAGTACTTGTAATCCATTACTTTCACCTCTGGGTAGGGATACAAAGCAAACTGTAGATGCCTCTGAGGAAGACTGACAGTTGGCGGTCGAAACATGTCAGGAGATTGAAGTAAATTTCTTCAATAAAGTTTGCCTGAATAAATGAAACCATAACATTATTTCAAAAAACAAGACAAAATGAACTTGCTGGATTTAAATGTCTAAGTTTTCTACCAGAACCTGATGTAGAAGCACAGCTCCTGCATGATGCCTGGCTTTTTTTTTTTTTTTTTAACATGTTTCTTGTGAACAACAACAGGCGACCAACAGGCTGCCTTAATTTGTGCTCTGGCTCCAGTCTGAGACCTTGACTCAGTCAGTAGTCGGTCATATCTGGGTTAACACGAACATCAAAGCTCCAACGCTGTGCTTTCAAAGAGCTGTGATCTAATGAGTGTCCTGTAAAGGAGTCGTCGGTATAATCTCGTCCCTTCTCGTCTCGTCTCCCACAGTTCCTCAGGGCAGTGAAGCACTTCGGTGAGGATGCTGGGAAGATGCAGCCAGACGAGTTCTTCGGCATCTTTGACCAGTTCCTGCAGGCGTTCGCTGAAGCTCAGCAGGAGAACGAGAACATGAGGAAACGGAAGGAGGAGGAGGAGCGCAGGGCCAAGATGGAGGCTCAGGTAAAAGGACTAGTTTGGCTATGTTCGAAATTGCATATTAACGTACTACTCATACTATGTCTGACATCAAAATGTAGTGCGTTCACATTAGATAGTATGGAAAGATTAGTATGCAAGAAATACCCTATCGAGACATTATTTAAAGTATGCACGGTGAGCACACTAGTCATAATCAAATTCACTTCTTTTTTTTTTTAACAATTATTTGTATAATTTAGAGGAATTTTTGTTAGAAATTGCAAGATTTGTGAAAAAATGTGATTTATTTTTATAATTTGCAATTAAAAATGACTGCATTCATGTGATTATAGACAAAAGAAAAATGCAAACCCCTAAAAATATTGTGGTTTCATTAAATTAGTGAAACTGAGATATCTACAACTGTTTTCTGTCATTTTTACTTTCTCCTGCGAGCCAAATTAGATGCTCTAAGTTTGGCCCCCGGGCCTTAAGTTTCACACCTTTCTATTTGGTCACTTTCTCGCTTAAAATGTTTAGAGAATTTTCAAAGGTGGCAAATAAACAGATATTTAGCCTCAGTTTGCTTTAGGTTTTTGTTGTTGTAGGTTTGAAATACATCTTGGGAAACTAGGAAGTATACTAGTGGGAAAGGTCACTATACTACATCCACATAAATAGTAGATAGACAGTATATACTCATTGAGTGTGAGGGTATAGTAGGTTAGTATGTAATTTCGAACACTGCCTGTCTTGAGCAGTGGTTCTCAAACTTTTTTGGCTCAAGTCCCCCCTTTGTCCGACTTACAAAACTATGTAAAAACGACATTAACACACATTTTAAAGAATCTCGTTTTGTAAATAAGTGGAAATAAACAGTATGGAATGAAAAATTTTATTTTTTCACTTAATCTTTTTTTTTTCTTATGTCATAGATTATCGTAGATTGATTTCTGACCAATATATCGATAATTGCAGTATCGTCATATCGTGAGGTACCCAGAGATTTCCACCCCTAGTATCCCCATTTGATAAACACTGGTCTTAAGTATAATCTTTTCCAAACAGCTTTTTCATATGTTTGTACAACTTTTGGCCCAACATTTCAGTTGTTTTAAGCCTGTGGATGCTGAGAAATCTAAGATAATTTCCTTTTGCGTCCCCAGCTGAAGGAGCAGCGAGAGCGGGAACGTAAAGCCCGTAAGGCCAAAGCAAACGGAGAGGACGACGGGGGAGAATTCGACGACTTGGTGTCGGCGTTGCGATCGGGAGAAGTTTTCGACAAAGATCTGTCTAAGATGAAACGAAACCGCAAGCGAATCAACAACCAGAGCACGGACTCGAGTCGTGAGAGGCCAGTCACTAAACTTAACTTCTAAGAAATCCCCACCGCTGTTTTTTATTTTTTATTTTTGTCATTAAAGCTTCCTGCTGGGTCAGACTGACACACACATTCCTCAGCACACTCCTCCACTACCACCACACACACACGGGCCACACGCAGCGGCAGCAGCAGCCTAGCCCTAGACATATGGATGCAAAACCCCAGCAGAAGCCAAAGTTTGACCAAATAAAAGAATTCCAAGTGAAGCCATTCTACGAGTGGGAAGAAGAAGAAGAAGAAAATAATGTGCTGGAGAACAGTTGTGTTTTTGTACAGAATCTATGCAGAGAGAAGAAAAGCACAACGAGGCCAAGATGATTCCCCGTAAAACTCCCCGGGGCTGTTTTATACAGTTTTTTGTATATTGACTGCTTTCACACGTTTTGATTGTCACACAGAGACGAAACTTGAACTTTGACCTCGTCTGAGACGCAGCATCGTGGGACAGATGTGGGTTTACCTGCAGGTGGAAAATAATGGTCTCCCGTTCATCGCAGCATTTCTGTATCCGACCACACGTTCCTGTGAAGAGCCTTCCACTCACTTTGATTGTTCAGCAAGTATCTCCAAAGGCCTACATTTCTCACCACTGATGTCATAGATTTCCATTTATCCGTGTGCTCGTTACGCACGCACAAAGGAATTTATCATCGAAGCGCTAAAAATACCGTTTAACCCAAATAATGCAACACACATTCCCCACAAAGGGCAAGTGAGTCTTCTTTAATTTTTGGTTGGAGTAGATGTTCTCGCGCACTGACTGGATTCACTGCACGTGAATATTATTGTTCTGCCTGAGTCTCCTGAATGTGAGTGTAACAGAGCAACACACGTGGATAAAAGATAAGATTGATGGATTTTAATTTGTCCCTATTTGCTGCGTTGATCCTTCCAGTGTCAGAAACCTCCATGAAACGTTTCTAATTTAAATATTATTGCCTTTCATTGTACGATGACTTGATGTTAATAAATGGGAGAAAACACATTGGTCTCCTTTCATTAAATATCTCATGTATGTAAAGATGAAAACCACAAATTTGACAACTTAATACTAATTTCAACAGCTGATTTCTGGCTCCATCTAGTGGTTAGTAAGTGCTACATTTATTTATTTTTTTACAGTAAACTATTAAGTGTCGCTAAGTAGGTACTTAATAATAAAATAAACAAAATCATAAGTTAGTTTTTATTTTCAGTCAAACAACAATTTTCAAACCTATTCAGTCTAAAAACTAACGTCGCTGCATTTCATCCTTTTTCTTCTTTTTACAGTTTTCCACAGTTTCTATAAAATTAATGGACATTTACAGTTTTTGGTTTGTTTTCTAAAGGCTCACAAATAGTCTTTGCATTCAATGTTCATTTGAGAAGGAAACCGTGCGTGAGTTTGTCCTTCGACTCCTGTACAAAGTGTGACACCCCCGTGTAAAACGCTTGACCTGCGACTTCCACCACCACGGCGTTGAAGTCTCCGCACTTTGTCTCCTGCAGAGAAACACACACGTTTAAATATTGGTTAGCAACAGTGGCTACAGGTTAGCGTTGAGTCATCTCCAATACCTCAACAGCTCTTCCTGTGAACTGGGAACCAGTAGCTCCGCTCTGAAACGTCCTGGTCTGGTTCAGTTGGATGAGGCCTTTGTGATATTGGAGAGCAACTCGTGCTGTGACACCAGAACCAGTCGGGCTTCGGTCGACCTGGAAAACAGACAGAATGAGAGTTTGAAGGAAAAAACTAGAACGAACACTAGCTGTGTTCATACTACGGAAGCCCTAAAGGGCCAGGCTTTCATTCATTTCATTTCGAGATGTCGAAACAGTAATGTAGTGATAAATCATTCAGTGTAACAATGTCAGACGATCAGGAGCATATAGATCACTGCATCAAGCATTCAGTAAAGTTAGAAAGACCCAAATAATGTCTCATTCTTACCGTTATGAAATAGCCAATGAGCTACAAGCTGCAACAAGATGATCTTCAATACGATTATTAATCGTTTCCTATGAGCAGATGACACTGAGACTTTGCCCAGGGACCGTCAACAAAGTGCAACCACCGACACAATAAATATCGAATATTCAATATGTCTGTGATCATGCATAGCAACGTGATCAAATTTACTGCTGACGTTGATGGTCTATATTTGGTCATACTACAACTCTTATTTAGCTAAAATACCCTTTTGTAAATTTGACACTACTGTTTAGTTATTCCGACATCTCGAGATAATTATCTCGTTATCTCGAGAAAATTAAGTCGTGATCACAGGAAAACGGAGGAAACAAATGTCTGAAAGTATGACCCTTTAGTTTCCATTAGCGGTGTGCATTGCCATTAATCTGACGATACGATATATCCCGATAATAAACAACACGATATATAAAGTGATGTCATTAATGGAATGAAATACATTTATTTTATTTTTTTAAACTTCTGAGAACATGTAAATTGTAACTAACTGTAATTCAAGTACCAATACCAAAAGTGGTACGTTTATCAAACTGTCAAATTAATTTTCAAAAAACTTTGCTTCTACAACAGATTCTGGAAAGTTCTTAAATAATTAAAATTAATTTATAAAAATAAAGTGAAATCAACTTCCATGCTAAAATACATTGAGGAGGGAAGTAGTTTAACAATGTCTGATGTGATTCACTGACACCTAGTGACTGTTTATGTGCTATGCAGACGTTAGCGTAATTAAATGGGGTTTTTTTTCATTTAGAGGCATTTTTGTTTAAAAATTGGATTGATACGATAACTGAGCTTTGAAATATTGTGATATATTGCCGATTGGATTTTTTTCTTACACCCTTAGTTTCCATTACAGTTTTTCGCAAAATAAAAGCAGTATTTCTAAAGTTTTGACAAAGTATAATTGCGCTTTGAACGTGTTTCCATTGAAGGTTGTTTTTCTGCAGGAGCACTAGTCGTAACTCTTGTGAAATCTCATCCTGCGAGACTTTGCTGCAGGAAGACGGACGCTCCAAACCTCCTCATAACACTCTGCATTGCTTTGTGGTTTCACGTTTAATGTGGCAGTAATAATTTAAGTATAATGCTAAGAAACGTCCCAGTCTCCTCTTCTGTTTACACGTACTGCGCCATGTTTTTTCAGCGCGAAGTGGTCATGTGACCAGGTACAATTGTGGAAAAAGGGTATCCATTGTGCTTTTGTGACTTATTTAAATATCAAAACATCTGAAATTTCTCCTCATGAAAGCATAAAAACTTTTTAGCAATATTTGAGTGTTTTTTTTGAATTGAGGTCTTTCCATTACCAGTTTTTATTGTGCCATTTAGATTTTGTGCATTTACAAAGGTAATGAAACCGCAGATAGTTACATAGTACTGGAATTTAGTCAGTGAAATACCTGAGCCTCAGCAAACACGCAGACGTTAGCAGTGGGTTCAGAGGAATACTGGTCTTTGCCGTCTGTGAGGATGGTGCCGTAGAGAAACGCCAAGTCATCACTGGTTGGATGATACAACTTCATCTGAAACACAAAATACAAGACAGCAGTCAAACTCCACATCAATCTCCTAAAATTTTACATTTATAAAAAAAAAAAACACCTTCATTTACATAATAAGGTAGGTGTTTGTTTTTTTCTCTTTAGCTTTCCTGACATGAGAACAACTAACGTGTGTGTGTTCCTACCTGAGATTTCACAGCATTGGTCACTGCTGTAGCTGCATCCACCAGATCCCGAGTCCTAGATTTGGTGACGTCCAGGCCAAACTTCTGAGCGCTGACGAAAGCGTAAAAAGCCCCTCCATAGCTAATGTCCACCGTCACCTCACCAAATCCTCCTATTCTCACCGTCACGTCTGTAAACAAGTCGTTCAGAGATTCAGATTAGCAGTCATTAAAGCACCTTTAAAGGCTGTTGATTATCTGGTAACAAGTCGTGTGGAGACAGGACCATCTATAAGGGGGAATAAAGGGGAGAGATTTTTGGGGTCCATCCATAAAGTCAGCAAAATGATGGTCCATTGTTCTATGAATCTGTGATAACCACATTTATTTATTTATCTGAATAATAGCTAGGAAGTGTATCATTATTTGCGCCATAATATATAGTCATCTTAACGATGTAAATCCTTGTTTAAATCAGACATAATATAAGTTAAAAGTGACCAAAAATGGTGGGAAAGGTGGTGAAATGGGATTTTAGAATCACAGAAATTGGTTAAAGGTTGCAAATTAGACAGAAAAAGTGGTAAAAAGGTTCAAAGTGTCAATATTGGAACAATTAGTTTAAACTGGCAAATAATGGGCATGACAAATCGTGAATGTGATTAAATTGGCATAAATAAGCATGAAATATGATGAAAAGAGGTTAAAAGTGACGATAATGGATCAACATATGTGACATTAGGTGTAAGGGGTTTATAAGTGCCGAAAATGTCTTGAAAGTGGAAAAAATGTGCAGAAAAGGCATTGAAATTTAATGCAGAAATGGGAGTAATGTAGCAAAAATGCATTAAAAGGAGCAAAAATATGGCAAGAAAAAGAGATGAAAAGAGGTTTAAATATGGCCAGTTTGGTGCAGTTGCAGAAAAAGGGTAAATGTGCAAAAATTTGCTCTAATTGTTCAAAAAATTCTTAGTTTTTTGAAGGCATCTGGCGACCCCATGGTTGAGAACCCCTGGGTTATCATACATGAAACTCCCACCTGTGGCAAATGCAAACGCAGGCACGCTGTGAAACCTCACGCCTCCCGTTTTTCCCTCCGAGTACTGGACGAAGGCCTTGACCAGTCCACACGGGCAGTGGATGTTCACCTGAGTCTCTGGTGACTGTGGTTCTTTCACCAGTTTGTAGTCCACGGCGAAGCGTCCCAGTGCGATGACGGCGTGTCCGCACATGGTGCTGTAGCCCTCGTTGTGCATGAACAGCACCGCCATGTCGGCCTCGGGCAGCTCGCTGTCCACGATCAGAGCTCCGTACATGTCGCTGTGTCCGCGGGGCTCGAACATCAGCACCCTCCTGAAGTGGTCCAGATGTTCCCGTACGTAGCGCCGCTTGGCGAGCACGCTGTCGCCCCTGACGTGGGGGTAACCGCTGAGGATGATCCGTAGAGGCTCTCCGCCTGTGTGCATGTCGACCACAGAGAGAGGCTCTCCTTGGTGGGGTGGGAGCTGCATTTCTGTTACTGCAAAGACAACAACAGGAAGAACTCACTTTAAGAACAGAACCAGGACGGATCTAGGGCTGGGCAATATGGACCAAAACTCATATCTCGATATTTTTTCTCAAAATGGCAATAAGATATGAATCTCGATCATTTTAATTCAAATTAAGTCTCACCATTAAGACAATTCAGGGTTAAATTTGCAGATGCAAAATGCCACACAGACATTTCTTTCTTTAACTAACAGCTGCACAATATGTGCCTATTAGGGACAGCACATGTGAGTGAGTTCCATAGTGTGGCTTGTTTAGAGGTAGGTCTGGGTTAGGATGCACTCAGAAATCAATTAGTGTGTTACAAGAAAAACTATTTAAAAGTGTATATAACGATATAGGCAATATTTATATTTTCTATATCGCCAAAATAGAAAAGTCGATATATCGCCCAGCTCTAGACAGATGCATGTGTCATAATTAGTTTCTGTATATTTTCGAATTTCTTTAAACACCATAAATGGCCCTCATTTATCAACCGTTCATACGTTTCAATCTGAGCGTACGACGTGTGTTCGACCAAATTGAATCAAGCTTCGGTATTTATCAATTCTGACGTGAGCGTATGCTACGATCAGATCTAATGTCTGGTCTGAGCTCGTGTGCAATAATCTGAGCAGCACAGCCAAATCTGACTGAGATAAAAAAATAAAAATAAAGCCTCAGCTACCATCTAAGCATAAGCAGACACGCATTCAGAACAGATCTAATCGGATTATTAAATTAAACAGTTTCCTACTGAGCAGGAATGCTTTTAAATGTAAATAGTTTCTTAAACTTTTACAAATGTGCTGCAGTAATTGCTAATGTCATAAATTATAGGTGAAATTGGCTGAAGGCATAATAAACAGACAAGGCCAACATATTTACCTCATTTTTAAGCCTTTTTTTTTTTTTTTTTTTTACAGCGTTTTGATCGTTTAATGTGATATTTATTGCCTAAAGCGTGCGTACTGAGGCTGATGTCATATCCGTGTGTGTCTCAACGATTTCTGTTGTGAAGTTTCTCACAGCACACAGGGGGGCAGACGTCACCTGCTCAGGCGCTGACCCTCCACACAGCTTTTAAATGTGCTTCTTTAATTCCAGCACATCTTTGTTTTGCTCCACTTCAGATGTGAGGATGCCGATTTTCTTCTTGGAAAAGCTTCTTTTGTTGTTTGACCTCAGTGGGCGGGGCCTCCGAAACAGGAGGGCCTAACATGTTAATGACGATCTTATTCAGTCGCCGCGTTTATCAACACCTGATCATTTGTACGCTAGGATTGGTCAGATACGAATGTTTCATAAATCACACGTTGGTCCTGTCGTACGACCAGATTTGCACCCGTTTCCACGCGAGGTTAATAAATGAGGGCCCTTAAGTCTAATAAATGTTCACGACGTTGGTCAAGTTTGTTTTTGCATCACTGTTGGAGTTTAACCACCAGATAAAAAGCCTCTTTGTTGGGACTAAAATCAGGAGAAGCCGATATCAGTAACACACGTCTCTACTGAAGCTTCAGCACCAAATTCCTTGTAGCGTAATGAAAATGTGAATTATTTAGAGTGCAGTGAATAGGTCTTATATGAACCTGGGTTGGATGGTTGATCAGATATCTGTGGATGATGAGCTTGAGGCACATGTGAGTCTTGTGCTGGTGATTGTTGCGCTGTTGAGCAGCCTTGAGGAAAGAGAGATCCGAGTCCATCAAAGAGTTTCCCTAAAAGTCGTTCTGTGGACCTCGTGCTATCGTCCAGAAACTTAGACAGAAGTTTCTCTTCTCGCTGCATGTTTCCTTCGTGGTGTTGCTCCATACTTTGCAGGAAGGCTCTCTGCTGCGCTGACCAGTCATTTAGAAGTTTGGCATAACCTGACGATGGCTTTCGTCCTGGAAAGATAAACAAATTCTCTTCTGTGCTTTTCAACACACAGGGCAACTGGTGGCCCCCCCAACGTAAATGCTCAAGATGACCCCAAAAACACAGAATAAAATACAGATTAATGACAATACATACACACAAAATGACAACAAAAGCACAAAAAACAACTCCAAAACACACAAAAACTAGTTCTGTCAAGAGATTAGAAAAATTGTGCGATTAATTTAATTTGATTACATTATGGTGCCAGATCAAAAGATTGATAAATAACAAAGTGGCTTTATCAAGTCATTTATTGTTTTTAACAGACTTGAACAGATGCAGTATTTGAGAATAGTGCAACCTTTAGTTTTGACCATCAGGGGGAATATGTTAGCGCGTTGTTTTTTTTTTACTGTAATTAATTTATCGCAATGAACACGTTAAAGAGACAGCCCTAACAAAAACGACTCCAAAAATGCACAAATTAGCAACAAAAACACCAAAAAATGACTCCAAAAAACACATGAAACAACAAAAATATACAAAACAATCAAACAAAACATTTAGTTCTTTCCTGTATTAATGCTAGTTATTAGTTATTGTTCTAAATGACGAGAAGAATTCCAAAAAATTCGGCCCTCAGATCAGACTATCACATTTTTGTGGCCACCACTGTGATAAAAGTCGCCCGTGAACCCTGCCTTACATTCATTAAACCTTACCTGTATTATTTCTATCAAGTTTTAAAAACACTTCTGTCCTTATTTTGATCAGAATCTCTCCACAAAAAGTCGACCTCATGCTTCAAACAACATGCAGTGCACAATGCATAGTTTACACTGTGTAAACGCATATGTTCTATATGAATATATCACGTACTAAAAGCATTTTCTAAGCTCTTCACTGTGTGATATATTTCTATGGGTGTAACTTACTTTTTTTTGCAGGAGGCTCAGAATAGTTGTCCTCCCATGCGTCGTCCTCAGGCTGTGGAGAGCTGCTGTCCTCCGTCTCCTCAGACTTTATGTGCACTTCATCTATTCATAGAACAGGAGTTTAACATGACACGGTAAACAAATACTCACTAAACTGTAGTCCACTACCCGGGCTGAAGTATGAGGCGTGGCTTAAAAGTAAAGAATGGGACGTAGTTGGAAAGAAAAACTTGAAATGTTGACGTTTCTATTAAAGTATCAACTTAGTTTGGTTTACAGACAGGAGAAGCATTGTTCCAACAACAAAAGAACATTAGACCAGGGGTTCTCAACTGGTCTCACCCTGGAACCCACATTTAATCATTAATTCGCGAACCACTTTTTCTTAGAATTCAACCAACCATATTTAATTTTTCAAAAATAGCTGTTGAAAACACACACATGTAATATATTTTGAAACATAAATCTATATATTTTCTTGTGCAACATGCATTTCACAGCATGCCTGTCAAAAGACACGTGAGAGATATTAAGTATTTATTTTTGGTCAGATGTCCGTGACCCAGCCAGCACAGGTCCGCGACCCACTTGTGGATCCCTCCTGACCCACCAGTTGAGAATCACTGCCTTAGACAATAACAGGAAAATTCCTTTTGGCTCTTAAAAATGTGTTTAACACAAATTACAAGTCTGTTTTTTTTTCATAATTTGGGTAAGAGTTTAATTATTATTATCTAATGTAGAATATCAATAATTAATGTAGCCGTATAATGCTCAAGTCCTTCAGCTTCAGATCGACATTTGACATGTCAACATTAACCAAATATTGACATAAGGCCATGAATGAGGACAGTGATTTGTTTGTGACCTTTGACCCTCGTGCACTCACTGAAACGTACGAGTTCTTCTTTCAAAAGGATTTCATTACAGGGTAATTGTATTTAATAATGTAAATTTAACTGTTCTTCTTATTCTTAATGACAGGATTGCATGTTGCATGTTGCTTTCTTATCATATATTCTATATTTAAATATTATTTCAACCCTTTTTGCTGCTTTTCTCTTCTTTTTGTGATGCTGACTTGATTAATCCCTTTCCAAGGGATTAATCAAGTCTATCTAATGATCTAATCTATAGTGTTTCAACTATTAAACCTATTTGAATGTCCTGATCCAATATTGGTATAAAATATGGTATATATCCGTGAAAAACTTAAGTATCGGATTAAATAAATCAACCAACCTGCATCTAAAATCTCAGATATAAGCCCTCTAATACATTATTTGCTTTTAATGGATTTGTGGTGGTTATTTTTCACGGTCTTGTAGTTTTGTATAATGTTATTTTTAAGGTTAAAATGTGTGTAACCCATTGGTTAAGAATGAACGTTCAGTTTTTCTCATACCTGTTGTTCTTCGAGTTACATCACTCAATTTAACTTTTTCTAACATTCCAAACTATTAAAATAAGTGATAAAAAAAAGTATGTATTATCAATATCGGACACCCCTAGTTATTAAATTAGTTTTTCACTCCAACAGCAGAATAATCACAGCAGGATTGTCTTTGTTTGTTTTTTTTGGTTATGAGTAAAAACAATTTAACTATTATCATAATTTTGTGTATGTTTTACTAACTTAACTTGTTTCCTAACTTTGACTATAGATATAATCATGAGATGATTCTTTTTTCAGTAATAAAAACCCCTGTAAAATAAAGAATGATTAGATCTGATTTAAATTTTTTATGATTGATTTTAATTTGTTTTGACTTTTAACATTGCGTTTTTATGGGTTTTTGCTATACATTTGACATTCAATAGATTGTTTTTAGTGTGCATTTACATTTTTTTTAAACAAGTTGTTTTTGGAATGATGTAATTACACTTTTGTTTATGATTTTAGTTGGGAGATATTTTGAAATATTATTTGTGTTACATTGATAAGTTATTTGTTTTTGTCTTTTGGGGGTGATATTAAACATTATTTGTTTTTTTTGGGTTGTAAATGATAGACATTAATCACTAGTTTGTTTGTGTTTATTGGTCGGTCTTGAATATGTCAGTAGTTTAAGATAATTGTGATTTTGACTGTATATATAAATGTATATATATAAATAATAGAAATTCATGATTAGTTTGTGTTTTTGCTTTATTTTGTGTTTTTTTTTTTTCTAATTGCAGTTGGTATACTTATAATAATGGACAATAACTTTTTATTTGTTTATGTTTTTGCTGTTGTTTAATAGGATTACAGTAGTGTTTTGGGCATCAACAGAATAAAATCCCAGTATAGAGGTTTCCATGCCTTTAGGTCTAATCTGCGTAATCTCCTTGGCTGCCCACCTCCCTCGCGCGACACTGATTTATGACGTCACATCCAGACATCAGCGAACAGTCGCGCTTTGTGTTGGGCTTTAATTAAACCTACCGTACGTGTTGTCCTGGGTCCCCGTTAAACTGTCCTCCGGGAACTCAAAGTCTAAGCCCGTGTCGTCTCCACCGGACAGCGGCCTTCCCTCCATGATTTCATCCATCAGGTGATAGAAAGGGAAGCTGATTGGAGCCGCTCCGCCTGTGTTCATGCTCAACTTTGCCTTGTAGAAGAGGCTTTTCAACGATTTCCAGCGGTTTTTGATTTGTTCCACCGACCTGCTCACCCCAGACTCCGTCAGCTTCTCGTGGACCTGGTTGAACAAGTCGCTGTTACGAACTTTGCGTCCGTCGAGCCTTTCGCCTATTCTGCACTCCTTTAGTATGTTGAGCAGCAGTGTTGTCTCCAGCATAGACCAGTTCTGCTTCGCCTCCGCCATTTTTCTCAAAACACGGCGCGCGTGACGGCCGACGTCAGAACTGTACGTGAGGCGCATGCGTACAAGGCTTTGAAACTTGACTCTAAATTTGCCATTCTCTGATTTATTACTTATTTGATTAAAAAGTAAGTCACCATAGTCCCTAGGGTTTCATCCCAAATAAGCGTTAATAATTCGTTTCATTAGTAAAAAAAAAAAAAAAATAAACAAAACGTTTGCACATTTTAAAAGGCAAATGTTTTATTTTCCAGCCCCATTCCAACATATTAAAATGAATCATGCAAATATAAAAACAGCCATGTAAAAAGACGGTACTTTTTAACATTGCAACTTTGGACTTACTATATGTAGAACATAGAATAAACCTTTCCTGTTTTACTTCTGCCCCTTTAAAAAAACTAAATAAATAAACATATAAATATAGTAAATAACAAATGTGTACTAAATAAATAGATACAATACATTAATTTTTATAAAACAGTAAAGTGTTTGCATATTATATATAAGCAGAATGTAGACGTTTAGTAGTTTATATAGTAGAAACAGATTTTTATATACCAAATGTCTGTGATGTTGCACTTAAGTACCAAAGGCTAATGTTGCAGGATCCTGAAAATAATACCTGCTTTAAATGTAATTTATAGGGTTTAAAAAGACGGGAAAAAAGCAGTTATTTGGGAGTAATTTCGTGTTTAAATTCTGAAATATATTTTAATTATTTATTCTTTTTGCCTTCTTTCATCTCATTTCATATTTTAGGAGTAACTCCTTTTAATCCCAAAATAGCTAAGAGAAAAACAATGCAATAATAATTAACAAAGCAACTGTCCCCATAAGAATATCTTATTTTTATTGAAAAACCTATTTTCTATACAAAGTTATTATATTTCTTATTAGGCCCTAATGATCCCAAATAGAAAGGAGAAAGGAAATACATGCATGCCCAACTTAAGCTCAAGTTAAATGCACTTTTACAGTGCACCATAGCATTTAAAGGTACTGCGACTTATTCTAAACAGTTAAATTGACATTTATGATAATTTTTTTTTTTTTTCTTTTGTGATTATTATTTATTTATTAAGATGGATTCACTTGCATACGAATAAAGTGAATAATTTTGCATCTCTCTGCATAGAACAAACTAAACAAGGAGAAAATAAAGTGGGTGAGTAAATCTCCTGTAATAATAAGCCTCCTGATTATATACTTAATGTTCTTAATTGCTGTTGTGATTCGCAGATGAAAACTGCTTTGCATGTTGCAATCTTCAAGGTGTCTAATTTACATGAATGGCTCTTGAGTTACATAAGATAAAAGACTAAACAACAGATGGTGAGCAGGCATCCAATTTTCATTATTCATTTCACAGATGACAAGCTCCCTAAATGCATGCAAAGATCATTATTTATATTTAACCAAAAATATACTCGTATGTAAATGTACGTACAGTCACATGCTTACATCTTTACAACTTGTACAAAAAAAATTAATTCTATTAATATTAAATACGGTGGTCATCATACAACCAAAACCTTTGTAACCTTTTCATCCAAACTGTAAATACAATTGCATTTAATTGTACCATAGACAGAAGTGTCACTTTATTCACATTTGCATAGTGTGTATAATACATAAATCTAAGACAATAAATTAGAATATCATGAAAAATTTGATTTATTTAAGTAATCCCTTTCAAAAAGGGAAACTTGTATATTATATTCATTCATTACACACAGACTGACATATTTCAAATGTTTATTTCTTTTAATTTTGATGATTATAACTGAAAACTAATAAAAATCCCAAATTCAGTATCTCAGAAAATTTGAATATTACTTAAGACCGATACAAAAAAAAAAGATTTCTAGAAATGTTGGCCAAATGAAAAGTATGAGCATGTACAGCACTCAATACTTTGGACCTTCTTTTGCCTGAATTACTGCAGCAATACGGTGAGGCATGGAGTCCATCAGTCTGTGGCACTGCTCAGGTGTTAGTAGAGCCCAGGTTGTTCTGATAGTGGCCTTCAGCTCTTCTGCATTGTTGGGTCTGGCATCTCGCATCTTCCTCTTCACAATAGCCCATAGATTTTTCTATGAGGTTAAGGTCAGGCGAGTTTGCTGGCCAAACAAGAACAGAAATACCATGGTCCTTAAACCAGGTAGTGGTAGCTTTGGCACTGTGTGCAGGTGCCACGTCCTGATGGAAAATGAAATCTGCATCTCCATAAAGTTGGTCAGCAGCTAGTAGCATGAGGTGCTCTAAAACTTTCTGGTAAACGGCTGCGTTGACCTTGGAGCTAAGGAAACACAGTGGACCAACACCAGCACATGACATGGGACCCCAAACCATCAATGACTGTTGAAACTTTACACTCGACCTCAAGCAACGTGGATTCTGTTCCTCTCCTCTCTTCTCTTCCTCCAGATTCTGGGACCTTGATTTCCAAAGGACATTAAAAATGTACTTTCTTCAGAGAACATAACTTTGGACCACTCAGCAGCAGTCCAGTCCTTTTTGTCTTTAGCCCAGGTGAGACGCTTCTGACGCTGTCTCTTGTACAAGAGTGGCTTGACACAAGGAATGCGACAGTTGAAACCCATGTCTTGCATACGCCTGCGCGTGGTGGTTCTTGAAGCACTGACTCCAGCTTCAGTCCACTCTTTGTGAATCTCCCCCACATTTTTGAATGGGTTTTGTTTCACAATCGTCTCCAGAGCGTGGTTTTCCCTATTGCTTGTACACTTTTTTCTACCACATCTTTTCCTTCCCTTCGCCTCTCTATGACACAGAGCTCTGTGAACAGCCAGAGCTCTTTAGCCATGACTTTTTGTGTCTTACCCTCCTTGTGCAAGGTGGCAACTGTCAGGTCAGCAGTCTTCCCCATGATTGTGTAGCCTACAGAACTAGACTAGACTGAGAGACCATTTAAAGGCCTTTGCAGGGCACCAGGTGTCTTCAATATTGAATATATCCACAATATTCTAATTTTCTGAGATACTCACTTTGGGGTTTTCATTAGTTGTCAGTTATAATCATCAACATTAAAAGAAATAAACACTTGAAATATGTCAGTCTGTGTGTAATGAATTAATATAATATACAAGTTTCACTTTTTGAATGGAATTACTGAAATAAATCAACTTTTTCATGATATTCTAATTCCATGACCAGTACCTGTATATATTTATGTCCTAAAACTAATGGTGAGATTGAAAAAAAAAAAACTCCACCTGAGCAAGAGGCAGGGTTGTGTTAGAGGAAATATATACTGTATGCTTTGTGTTGAAATGTTAAATAAATCATTATTAAGTGTAGATTTCTTACTACATTGTTCTATTCTATTTTTAATTTGGCATGGATGAGACTACACAATTTCTTTAATAATTCATGAAAGGATTGCATAGAACAGTGAATTACAAGAATAATAAAAAAAAGTCCTTTACTTTGGTTATTTATATTTCACTCGCTTGTTTATAAACTATTTATCATCCAGTGCTTTGGGGAAAGTAGCAACTTACCAGGTTGGATGCTTGTTAAAAAGAGCTGTTGTTTATCAGCACAACACTGAGAGGCTTCATTAGTTTAAGGCACTAAAAGGATCTCATTAATACTAATGTTAAAGGTCCAGTAAGGGCAATAAAAACTTCAGATCAGTAAAAGGCCAATGTGTAAATCTGTGTACCTAACCTGATATCATACATTTGCAGTCCGAGAGAAAAGATGTAATTCTGTCCTATAAAGGAATGGTAAGGGGTCATAATTCCACACAATTATTAAAAAACACAAAAAACTCCTTTCTGATTTGATGGGAGGTTGTAAAAGTAAAAAAAAAGGTTGAAGACCGAATTTTCAATTGCTGAAGCATTGACCAGATTCCACTTTGCTTTTCTGATAAGAAGACATTGTTTCCTATGTTCTCCCCATTGCATTGACTGATTTAATTTTTCCGTTGATTATTATTTGTGTTTGGTGAATTTATTGCTAAACAAATCAGAACTGCTTAAGAGAGAATTTAATAGGATACTTGTCCTGTTTGACATATTTAAAGTTTGATAGTGCAATAATAAGTGCTAATCGTGATATTCCAGAGTGAACACAAAGGGCTTTAAAAAAGCCAATAAAGGCAAAGATGCAACAGGACACCACACTCACCTAATATTACAGTTAACCAGTATGGAGTTAGATTTGTGTTTTTATTATTCAATAAAAAACAAAAAAACTTTTTCAATCAGAAAAAAGTGTTCAAATGCAATTATTTGGATCTCAAATATTTTTATGCATTTGAACACTTTTTTTCTTTGAAAATATTTATTTTTGATTCAAGTAAACTTTTTTTTTGATTGATAAGTAATTTTTTTAATTGAATAATATAGACAAATGTATCTCCATATACCAGCTGTTCCCTGTGAGCATTAGATGATTAGACTCTAATATCAATCTATAATTACAATATTTTGGATGGTATAGCACACATTGATATATCTTTTTTTTAACCCATTCACACACATACAAATTAATACCAATATCATCAGTTATGCATCTGAAGTGCAAATTCATCTCCTCCAAAGCTGTGGTTGCTTTCCAAAATTTGTCGACATAATAAACTTTTGGAGACATCTGTGTTTCTGGACCTGCAAATACTAATGGCCATTTGACGCACGCATGTACTGCAAAAACAAGAAGCAAAACACACCTACACTAAGTATGTGCTCTGCACTACATGTTGTGTGATTGAAATAGGGCTCTTCCTGTAATATTTACAAGCAACCATTTGCAAAATATAATTTCCCATGTTTCCCTCCTCTTTCGGCTGCAGTGGAAACATAATCAAATTACCAGTTCTGTTCAAAAGAAGTAAAGAAGAATTTGGTACGTTTTGCATTCATTGTTCTATAAATTCAGCAATAAGTGTGGGTCAAACTGATGTTGGAAAAAATGGAAATAAAGGCAGTGTACAACAGTTGGTGAAATTAGAGATTTCAAGGCATCTATTTAGGGTAATCCACTGCTGAAGAAAAATATAGAAACTTAGATAGGTCTGATGCCGCAAACCTTTGACAGTGACTTTTTAAACTTTTCCTACTATTTAGTGATTTACTGAGATTGTTTGGTTAAGTGCTGTCAAACAGAGCAAGAAATTGTTGCAACGCTATTGAAACAAAGTGTTTCTACATGCATTCGAATGTTTAATTCCAAAAACTTCCTCTAATATAGTCAGTGTATTTGGTTTATCAGCCACTTTAAAATGGTCCATCATCTGTTTTAGGGTTGATAGGTTTGGCAGCATCAAGTAAGTCTCGACTCTTCAGTCTTGGTTTTGGGGATGAAGTCGGTGGCAGGGACAGTCTTCTTCTATTCGAGAGCAACCTGAGGATCTCACTCACCTGAGACTCGAGTAGAGCCAAGCGGCCACTTACTGTCTGAATGTCTCCTTTCAGTTCCAGCTTGGCCTCATGCAGCACAGCCTGAAACAGACCTTGTTCAGACACTGGTTGTACGGAGGAGTGTTTCAGAGAGATCTCGCTGTAAACCCCGAGGCTGTGCTCAAATGGGTTTTTCTCTAACGGACTCTTCTCCAGTGGGCTTCGTTCAAAGGAAGACCTTGAATCTCCGACTCGATCGATGCGAAGGTCACTCTTTGTAATGCCGCTGTCACAGGAGTCCGTTTTGTGCAGAGCACTTAATTCATCTCCTGATTCTACTATGTTGCTGCTACCTTCTACGTTCCTTGTTTCTCTACCGTCCTCTGGCTCCTGGTTCTTCCTGGCTACTGGAAACTGGTCTGACGGTTTTGGGGGCTTTTCCTGATCAGCAGAAGGTTGTGTTGGCTCAGTAGAAGCGGCATTCTTGAACTTTGCCCAGCCTCGCCCAGCTTTACGGCCTGGGATAGCACCTGCAGCTCGCTCTCCACCTGCATCACTGCTTTGTACAGGGCTGCTGACCTTCAGGTGGCTCTCCGCACAAGACCTTGCTGTGGACTCACTTGCCTCTTTTATGCAGCTTTGTTCTGAATTTTCGGAGCGAGCAAGCTCTTGTTGAGGTAAATCCGTGCTGCTGGACACATTATCGGGTACAGAGGAACTGTGCTCCTGCTGATCCACGCACAGACCTTGGGAGCAAGAATTTTGATCCGAACAGTGGCGCTGGGGTTCCACCTGCACGCAGTTACGGTCAAAGTAAGCGTGCAACTCTCCTGGACCCTGAGAGTCTCTCTGATGTCTGAACTTCTGGAACAACTTGCGAACAGGGTGGTCTTCTGGGATGGAGAGACTCACTTCGTTCCTCTGGTGCTCCTGTTCCTTTTTCACATCAGCGATCTTTCTGAAGATGACCTGCATGAGGGAGAATCTATGTATCATTGCAGTAATATGATATAAATATGTAATATACACAACACACGCATTGAAATCACAACCACAGTAGTGCATATACAGCACATATATAAGCAACATACTTGGATGAAACACAATGGGCATAACTAATGCACCTTTAACGCAAGAACAACCATTTACAGCTGTGCGAATGTTTAAATATTTACAACTTGAAAGCTGCTGTGCACGAGGGAAACCATTAATGGAGCAATAACGCAACAATGGAGCAATTTTGCAGTATTGAAATACATTGAATTTCCTCCAAAGTTACAGATAAAAAATGGTCACAACCCTCAAACATCCAAATGCCCACTGAATATTCCTGCAGTGGTATCTCAATAACCATAGCTCCAAACACTTTTCAAGAATTCACTCAACATTTATGATAGTATTTAAATGGCAACTTCATGTATGGGTTGGAAAGACACACATTTTTAACCATTTGAGTTTCCAGGCTGCTAAAGGAAAGCTAAAAGGCTAATTCCGTACACACGGTGAACCAAGAACTTGACAAAACAAACAGTCGAGCAAAGTTTCAACCAATGTACCATTTCCCGTCCACAAAGAAGCTCAAATGAATAATGGATGCTTTTTATTTTCATGAAATACATTTAAAGTGCGTGCCATTAATCTTTAAATATGCAGCCGCAATTTGCCTTCAGACTCTTTAGATTCATAGCTGCTTCGCTCCCATTTTGTGATTATTATGAATATGATTACATAAGACTTTTTTTTACGAGCTTTACTGAGCGTGAGAATTTGAAGAGTGAGAGAGGTGAAGTTTTAGCTCAAATAATGATACATTTCTGTCACTACAAAAAAAATCCTGATGTTGACATTCACGTATATTCTAATAAGCAATGGGTTTGCTACTTTTCTTGTAAAAACTAACAACTTTAAAAGAAAAATCTCCACAGATCAACTGCTTCAAGAGCATAGGATGTAGATTATTTGCTGTGAATCTACTGTACATTAGGCAAAATAAGCAATAAAACCATATGAGTTGACTGTAAAATGGGTTTTCCATTAAGAATTTATTAACTTTCATCTCGGATGATGTAAAGTATACATGCATCTTACTCTCAACACTGAAAGCAACATCTGAATGCTTTAATGGGATTAATACATGTATCCCAGAGAACATCCATGAAATATTAATGTCTGCTCTGTTAGAATAGAAGAACTGTTTTTATGATTCTTTATTGCTTTATACTGGGATTTTTTGGAGTCTTGGTCGTGCAGCAAAACGTACTTAATGTAGGAATTTAGTTATTTACCTTGTGAACACAAAAAAGGTCTACATTTGTGTTTTTTTTTAACAATCTACTAAGCGTAGCAAGAAGAAATGTAGCAATGTGGTCACACAAAAACAGATCCAATTTTAATTTAATCCGTTAAAACACTTTTTTCTACATCTGCCTTTAGCACTGCAGCCCAAGCCTGAAACATGACATTCCAGATCATTGATCAACTACAATTACCCGTTTTCGAAGATTGCAGGTAAGGATGAGGTTGCGGGAGAAGGAGTTGGCAAACGCGGTGTAAAACTCCAGCACTCTCATGAGAGGGTCCCTCCTGATGACGTGAAGATCGCAGTAAGTGAGAGCGCGAACGTTCGCACACGCTCGGGCCATCGTTGTCTCTTTCCAGAACACGTCTCCAAACACATCACCTTTACCTAAAACCCAAGATATGCTAAACTCTCCACCTGGATTTCCAATTGCTTTACACAGATCTACCCTGTCAAATCTTACAACCGAAATAGATCAAGTTCGGTCTTACCTAGTATTGCGATGACTTCATCATCCTGTATGACTTCGAGTGAGCCTGACACAACAAAGCAGAGGGTATCAACGCTCTCCCCAATGTGGAAGATGAGGTCTCCTGGTGCACAATGTGTGGTTTGAAACTCCACAGCAAGGGAACGCAAGCAACCGTCACTGGCCAGACGAAAGGCCGGGTGGTCATTGAACACCTGCCTATTGAGGTGGACGCAGATGTCTGCTCGCATGTCTTTGGGACAAATAGAGAGAACCTGGTAGAAATAATTAGAATTATCATCGAAAGATCAGATTATTGAATCATATACTGCACAAAGCCTTGAAACTCTGAGTCTCGTGACTTCTGATACCTTATCTGTGTCGATGCCTTTGGACATGGCCCAGGTGGAGACGATGAAGTCCATGACCCTCTCGCTCAAACCTTTGGGAACCTGGTAAAGCTTGAGGAAGTCCCGCACATTGTTAAGCATCTCGTGGTAGCGGTTTGTGTTGGTGTACATCTGCTGAAAGATGGTGGTCACGTTTCCAAAGATGGTCGCGTACAGCAGCGCTAAGAACCAAAGAAAGACAAGAGAAGGCAAAAGTCAGGAAAAAAACTCCCAACAGTAAATAATAAATCATCTATCCATTTTAGAGCAGCATCTATGGAAGAGAATGTAGCTTAACGGTGAATGTGTGTCTGTGATCATCTGTTTCCTATGATACTTATACTTATTTGTAGTGAGATATGAAGGCACCAACATCTACCAAACAAATGCTGTTCATTGTCTTAATATATCAAACAATATTCCTGTCTGTTTAGCACAGAATAAACAATTTCTAAATTAGATCAAATATAAAGTATATTTTGAGGGGTTTTTTTTCTCACAGTAAGAGGAAAGCATTTAGATCAGGGGTGTCAAACTTATTTTAGTTCAGGGGGCCAATACAGACCAGTTTGAACTTAGTGCGCAACAGATTTTAGGTAATTCAACATTAATGTGCCCTGGTTTGCACTTCCATATAAAGGTATGTATAATTTGGGTATATCAGTCCATGCAGGAACTTCACTTAAATTTCCCTGATTTTGGGAATTTGGGGAAATTTCGTGAAATAATTTGAGGAAAATTTGACAGATTTTGAAAAAGATTAGAGTTTTTTCAACAGTTTTAGATTAAAAATGATTGCCGTCCTGTGATATAAAAACTTTAATAGAATTTTTGTATTTGGAGGGGCTGAGATATCTACAACTATATTAGTTGATAATTTATAAAATATTTTTTCTATCATTTGTACTTTCTCAAGCGGGCCAAATTTGATGATCTAAAGGGCCGGATTTGGCCCCAGGGCCTTGAGTTCAACACATTTGATTTAGATACTGGACATTGTTTTATTGATGGGTTTTATACAATCAACATTTTGTAACTTTGATTAGACTGAAATAGATAACTGATAAATTATAAATTATAAAACATAAATCCTTGAGTACAAAAGTTGACTGTGTGACCCTTTGAAAAATTGCACATCCACAGACACAAACGCACAGTGGGTGGATTATTAAGTCCTTTTAATTTATGGTGCTCATTTCCTCCGTAGGAACGCTGTGCAGCCGTGGCCTCAAAGAGTCAGTCAGTGTTTTATTGTGAGGGTTTATCCACTCAAGGGGAAACATGTCGCCTCTTCGCTACAGTGGGATTACAGAGGTTAGGATACATATCTAACTTGATGGCTCATTGTCCATTTACTACACTCCCGCCTGCAGGCAAACTCTCCCTTTCCTCTTTGGCTCTGTCCACACACATAATCACCGTATCTGTGGCAAGAGGTTTGGGAGCAGTAATCGAAGTGGACACTGCAGAGTGACGGAGTGATCTTCATGATGGGGTCACCATCACAGTAATGGTTGTTTACTTTCAGAAGTACAAACCTTAAAGCGTGGCTGTCACTTTGTGTGTTCTTACTGGTTTAATGGCATTGCTTTACATGCTGTTTCAGAAGGAAGAGCTAAAGGTTAGTGCGCCAAGGCAAATGACAACCGTGGACAAAGTGGTAGGAAAGCTTCACAATAGATGCATTAATTAGCTTAAAACACCTACGACAAGGCCTGTTTTCTTTTGTGTAAGATCATTTCAAATCAATGTTTGACTTTATTTTCCACGATTAAAATGTATTTATTTTCTAAAACTGAATCTGAGGAAATATTGAGTGAAACTGAATCAACACCTACACAAGGTTACTTTTTTCCTTTGAAAATAATTCTGTCCTAACCATTAAAGAAATAGTTGTATTTGAAGGGATTGTGTTAAACCACATATAAAAAGCTCATTTACATACTGGGCAAAAAGTAGAGACTATCAACATTGAAAGGGATGGAAAGCAGTGATGTGGCCAGTCTATAATAGATTGATATTCATAAGCATTATTATCTGATAGTTATTAAAAGTAGGATCATAGCTCATAGCTCATAGCTAATATCGAACATGTCCATATCTTTTGTTAAATCTGTTGACTGTTCGAGTTTGATGTTTTTGAAAACTTGTTACACAAAGTTCAAGCACAGATAGAAATATTTGTTCGAAGAATATCATGATGACTTTGTTTTAATTTTAGACTGCAAATCATGGTGACAATTCATGTCAGAGGGGCACTTATAGCACTTTTAATAACAAAAATGTGTTTTATATACCTTTTTCCCTTTCCAAATGATCATGTTGTTTACTGTGAACTCTATTGTCTATCATCACTCCCCTAATAGTTATTCTAAATATATATTTTCCAAACATAACTGACATCCTTTAGAAAGTTGTCAAACTAAGCCCTGTTTTATTTCTTCCATGCACTCCTATTACCTTTGTGTTAGCTTTAGATTGACTGCTGGCTTTTTCAGCTTGTAGCATTCATGGAGTAAACTGGGATGGGCTTCCTGATTTAAACAACCAAGCATGGATCGATGGATACTTTTCAAACATACTGTATGTCTGCATCAGTTCTTCAAGGAAATGCTCCTGTTTGTTTATGAGCACACATAAAAGGAATATATGGAGTAAATAGACGTATCGTGTTTGGCAACAAGTATTTGTTGCAAGAAGAAACATTATTATTTTTTAAATGCATGAAATGAAATTTTGTTTGCATGTCTAACTTGTTCCTCAATGTTTCCTCTTCATTTTTAAACATCACTCTACCGATGAATTGCGAAGCTAAATACATTCATTTTGAATGTATTGATTTCACAGAGTTGGAACTCAACACTCTGCAAGTCTCCTTGCAATCATTGGACAGCATCTCCACCATATGTTACCCCTCTGACAGCTGTGAAGATTGCCAGCGGGAATGTGGAGTGCAAATTATCTTCACTAGCATGCAAGTGAGTGCATCCACATTGTTTAATCTCCTGCAAGACTTTGCTGGCACATTATGGATGGATGGATGGATGGATGCATGAATGAAATTTTTTTATTTTTTTTAACTTTAAGGGCAACTCTGGTTCTATTTCTGCTTTTCTGAGTTTCATTCGATGTTTGCAGCTGTTTTTCAACCACATTGTTTCTATAAATTCTTTAATTGCACAATGAGAGAGAACCTTCTGCCCACGGCTGCAGTTAAACGCTCTCATATTACATTCTTACGTCACCAACTGGGTTTCCATTACAGATTTTTGCTAAATTGAAGCGATATTTCTAAATGTCGACAAAGTATAATTGCGTTTTGAATGTGTTTCCATTGTTTTGGGCAGAAGCCTCACAACTCCCGTGAAAACTCATCCCACGACACTTTGCAGCAGGAACGCTCCAAACCTCCTTATAATACTCTGTATTCCTTTGTTGTTTCACGTCTAATGTGGCAGTAATCATTTTTATGCATAATCATAAGAAATGTCCAGGTCTCCTCATTTGTTTACACGTACCGTGCCATGTTTTCTCAGGGAGAAGTGGTCATGTGACCAGGTACATCACATCATGTGACCAGATATGTCACGTTCTGTGACGTGTATTTGCGGAAAAAGGGTTTCTATTGCGCTTTTGCGACACATTTCAATATCAAAATGTCTGAACTTCCTCCTCATGAAAGAGTAAAAACTTTTAGCGATATTTGAGTGTTTCCATTACCAGTTGTTATTGCGCTATTTAGATTTAGCACATTTCCAAAGGTAATGGAAACACAGCTACTGAAGGATGGGTGAATTTCCATTTGCTGCATCATGGAACCTATTCTTTAGTCGTTTTTGGCAGAATCTAATCAGCACCTAAAAGATTACAGGTCTACATACTTACTAGGTTGGTCTGACCTGGTAGCTGTGCAGAAGTGGAGATTAGAATTAAACAAGAACAGATATAAAGATTTGATCTCAGAGATGAACTTGGGAATGAAGTATGAAGTCATTATGTTATATTATTAAGTTGTAGAACTTTGGACTTGGCCAAAGGTTGTCTTATGAGAGGTTACGGGAAGTAAATATCCTGAACATTCTGATATAAGTTAGTACTTACAGCCCACCATCATCATGGCAACGGAGAAAATCTTCTCGCCGTCCGTTGTTGGAGCAATGTTGCCAAATCCGATTGTGGTGAGGCTGGTCATGGTGAAGTAGAGAGAAGAAATATACAGCGTGTCTTTGTTGGGGCCGCCCTCCCACTGGCCCGTGCCGCTGACATTGTAGCGGTAAGGGGTGCCAATACTCAAGGCCAACTGGTAGAGCCAGCTGTCTGTTTTGATGGTGTTGGTGATCTCGTCAATGACCTCGTGGTCCCCGATGCTGTACCAGATGCAGGCGAGCCAGTGAGCCACCAGGCCAAAGACACACACCAGCAGGACCAGGACGGCTGCTCCGTACTCCAGGTAGTGGTCAAGTTTACGGGCCACCCGACCCAGACGTAGCAAACGGATGACTTTTAGTGAACTGAACAGGCTGCTAAGACCCTGTAGAGTGAGACATGCAAAATATCATTGAAAGTGTTTGAAATGTGATGGTTTAAACACGGAGACTCCTAAAGCTCATTGTCATACTGGCGTGCTTATACTTGGAAGTACTTACTGGAAGAACAGAGTCTTCTGTTCGAGTGTTATTCCTGTGGGAGTTCAAAAAGTCCCGAAGATGACTGGTTGAAGAAGTATGTGTTGTAATGTCCTGGATTAGCAAAGAGAAAAACATTGAATTGCAAACATTTTAATGCTTAAAGTTGCTACCCTCAATCATTTTTTCATTAGATAAAATCATAGTGTTTGCCTTAATGAATTGAACGTCGAAAGGAAAAAGGTTGAAAGCCTCCAATGATTGACATTTTCAATCAACTTCCAAGTTAAAATGCATTGAGGAGTGAGGTAGTTTAACAAGGTCTGATGTGGTTCACTGACACCTACGTGCTACGCAGATATTAGTGCAATTAAATAGTTTTTTTTGTTAAAAAACACTTCATTTGGACAGTTTTTGGATCAAAACGATACTCGCGCAATTAAATATCGTAATATATTGCCAGATCAATTTTTTATTACACCCATAATTGTTACTGTGAATTTAATTTATTCCTGGTAATCCCTGTGATATCAGAATGAACAGTTGTATGCACTTGTCTCCCCGACTCCACATGCCACAATGCTCAGCCCAAAATGTATTTTTGGAGTAAACTATGTTTGATTCATTGATCTATGAGACCTACGCTATTATTTTACCTATAAAAATGATTGGGAGTAGCGTCTGTAAGTTTAAACGTCAAATTAAAATTCCAAATGAAGCTTGTCCACTCACATCGTCCACATGCTCAAAGGCATTGATGATGTCGTAGGGCAGACAGGACAGCAGGTCGATGACGAACCACGTCTTCAGATAGTTCATCCGTATCAGCTTGGCATCCGAAATCACCTCCCCAGCAGGACCCACAAACGTGGTGTGGAAATTAAGCACAATGTCAATCAAAAAGATGACATCGACAACGCTGTCCACAACCAGCCACGCCAAGTTGTTCTGCCTGGTCTTAAAGGAGACATTGTAGGGCACCATGATGGCGGTGTAGAAGGTGAGGATGAGGATGACCCAGTCCCAGGTGGTCTTAAATGTGCAGTAATGCAGGATGATGTGCGGGGGGGTCTTAGGGGCCTCCTGTTTGTACTGAGGGAGGATGTCTGATCCAAGCTGCAGTGCCTTTTATTTAGGAAAAGAGATGACAGGTGAAATCACTCAACTGGTTCCACTGGTGGGTGCAAAGATGAAGACCAAGCTCACCTCAGCCAATCTGGAAGGCTTGTGGTTGACCTCGGTCTTGTTCAGCGGTGCAATCTGCTGCACCAGGTGGCGGTTGTTGGTCAGAGCACGTGTCAGTCTTGCAAACTTGGTCCATCCTGTCCAGAGGAGGCCATTTTTTTTAAACAGGAACATGTGACAGTAACTACGATTGGCCAACATGGACGAAATCTCATATCTCAATATTTTCTCTCAAAATGGCGATATACAATAATATACAATATACAATCTTAATATTTTTAACCTAAAAAAATCTTACCAGAAAAACAAATTCTAGGTCAAATTTGCTGATGCCACAACAGACACATTTATTAACAAACAAATATGGCACAAAATGTGCTTTTGCTCCTATAACGGAGTGTTGTGTAGTGTGGCTTATTTAGGGGAAGGTCTGGGCAGGGTTGGGGTCAATTACATTTTTCAGTTACAATTGCATTTACAACTATCTATGTACAATTCAGTTACAATTACAGTGACCAACATTTTTCTCAATTATAATAAAATTCTGATTATTTTTTATCCCCTGAAAGTCAATTACAATTACGTTCTCAATTATTAAAGTAAAATTACCATAATCACAATTACAGAGTCTAAAATAAATTACCCCGTAAAACTTAACCTTCCACTTGTGTTAGCTTTGTGTCTTAAATCAAAATATAAAATATAGTAATATATAAATAATATCTAACATCTAATTTGTTTTTCATCCTAAGTTTTGCTTTAAATTAAATTATAATTGACAGATTTTATGGAATTTTCATTTTCATTTAATTGCCAATTACAATTACAAAGTCAATTATCAATTATCAGAAATCCATCTAACTGTGCTTTTCATGCTGTTCCGAGAAGTAGTGAAAGCAGCGACTCCTAAAACAAGTATTTTAATTAAAAATAAGCTATAAAATAAAAAATATATCAAGATAGACGATGTTAAAATTTTCAATATTGCCAAAATGGAAAACTTGCTATATTGCCCAGGCCTAGACATAACCTACATTTGTTTGTACTTACAGGTGAAACGCTACATTTTTTACGAAAGCTTTGTGGTGTTTCAGCTTCGACTGTAAAAAATGTGCCACTTTCATTCAGTGGTAAATTCACTTCGCTATACCTTCCTCATGTGGTCTGATTGTCCCTAGCTTGTTTCTGCTTTCTGCTTGATGTATGTGAAAACTGTTGGTGGCGCCGCTCTTAATGCCCCTGAGGACTGGCACCATGAAGACCCACCGAGACCAGTGTTCACTGGCCCGAATGTGAAACATCTGGACAGTTGTATGTTACACAACAGAAAACCGTCATCTGTTAGCTACATTTTACCTTCGTTGTCGTCAGTGACGTGCAGTCAATGTAGGGAAGGTAGGCAGTGCCTACCCAAGGGTGAATTGATATTTTGATTATTTGTTTTAATAATAATACAAATATAAATGATTTCAATTTCCGATAGTCTACAGTACCTAAAAGGTTGAATGTGTCAGCATTTTGTGCGTTTCATAGGCCAAATGACAGCGCTATTTCCTGATATGGCTGCACAGTCTCACTCCGCTGTAAGGCAGGAGGAGGCCACACCCTCTTCCAAAAACACGTTGCTGCTCTGCCTCTGGCCCCATAGTGTGTTTTTATGTGTTTGCGCATGCGCAGTCAGTTCCTCAAGATGTAAACCATTTATGTAAAAAGGCAGCTCTCTACGCATGCCTTTGGACGTAATCGTGCTATGCTAAATGCTATACGTAAGTTTAGAGTGCATTAGTGAATTGATAAAGCGTGGCCGCTGCTACGTTCTCTGTAGAAACGGGATAACACTACAGGCAGGATGACAGCGCTGGAGACGATAGAGAAACTTTTTTTTGAGGAAAAACGACAGCTTTTAAAAGATGGGAGACCAACACCTGAGCTACCAGAGCTTCAGCAAAGGTAAAGTCAGAAAATGTTTCGTACTTTTCACAGTGAAAGGTACAAAAGGAAGGATTGGCTTTGTGGATGCACTTCACTGAGGCTGTTCCGAGTTGTTGTTATTGTTGTTGTTGTTTTTTTTCGTGTTTCTTTGTTTCCAACACAAACAATGAATGCGCTGCCGTGTCATGAGGTATATCTTGTTGGGAGAGTATGGAGGCTATATTGAATGATTGTTTATGTTTCTTTAATAGTGTGTTACGATGTTGATTTTGTTTGATTAACACTTGCCAGCAGAAACATATGAAATTGTCATTGGTGGTCTCGATTTGCAACGTGCCTACCCAACCGTAGTGGTCACGGCACGTCACTGGTTGTCGTCTATTTTAATAAGTGGATATACTGAAGTGGATCAAGTTGGACTGATTTAGTCTGGTGGAAGAACGTTGCCTCTCACCTTTGGTTGTCTCGTCCTCAATGGGCTGTTTGAAGAGTGTGATGTCTCGAAAGGTGCAGAGGAAAAGCACCACCTTGTCGTTTTCGTTCCTGATTGGAGCTACCTGCATGTACAGCCATATTGGAGTTCCTATTGGAAACAATGGAGAGAAACATCGTCAAGTTCCCAAAACAACGATATTTCAATTAATATTAATACTTACTGTTCTTGCTGTATAGGAGAACCTCATAGAAATTAGACTCGTAGTTATCAAAGGTGTGTCTGATCTTGTCTATGGTCTTCTTATCCGTTAGATCACCATACATGAAGCTTGAAATCAATAAAAAAGACGATAGGAACATCATTTCAGGGGCCAAACGCTTACTGGTTTGATCTCAAAGTGGGCCACAAACTTTTAGCAGAGAAAATTAGTACAATTTTAACTGTAATTTTCCCCAGTTTGCACTTCCACGTATAAATGATATGTAAAATATGTAAGGCATCAACAATATCCAAGCAATAGGTGGCAGATATCAGTCCCTACAAGATCATCACTTTAAATTTCCTAGATTAATTTACCATTTTTTATTTAATTTGGGGACATTTTGTGGAATAATTTGAGAAAAATGACAGCAAATAATGTAGAGTTTCATTAAATATGTGTATTTGGAGGGACTGAGATATCTACAACTGAGTTCATTGGAAATTTACACAATGATTCATGGTTTCTCAGTCATTTTTTTACATTTCGCGTGCTGGGCCAAATTGGATGCCCTAAAGGGCCAGATTTTGCACCCGGGCCTTGAGTTTGACACATTTGTTGTAGGATATGCTCAGGACATTCCTCATCATCAGCTTTTCTTTTCAATCTAATACCAAAAGTGTGTTCTCCATTGTATTAATAATGCCTTTAATCCAACTTTTTGCAAGCACTTGTTTATTTACTTTTTAATTTGTTGAAGTCAATGGTTTAGGTAAACTTTTTCGGAAAGATTTGAGTTAAAAAACCATTTCACATTTAACATTATTCCCTATTCTAACACTGTATTTGAATTAATTGAACACAATTTGAATCACTAACCAATATGAATGAGTAAATCATCATTATACGGTCATTTTCAGCACCTCAATACATCCTTACTTGCATGTACTGCTCCTATGCATGACCTCAGCTCTGTGGTACCCGGACAGTTTACAGAATCCGTCATTGCTGTACACAACAGGCCATTCAAGGATCTGTGCATTTCCAAGCAGGAAACTGGTTTCTGAGACAAAAAAACAAAAAAGAAATGCATCCAACGAGAGTCATAGGCTACTAAACCATAACGAATCCTTCCTGATGTGGCATTTGAGTAAGAGATGTGTTCCTGTATCCATTCAAGGAGCTCCTGATCTGATCATTACTGGTTGTTTCTCGAGTTAGTATTTGATTGTTTAGCTTTAAAAAGCAGGTATGACATCATTAAACAACGCACATTAAAGCGTTCCTATGAGAGCAAAAAGGAAGTGATCTTTAGAGCAGCAGTAAACAGGGGGTAATCAGCCACATCACAAGGGCTGAAATAGCTGCTGAAATAAAGTGTTTGTGCTCTGCCTTTAATGCAGATGAAATATTGATGAGAGGCTGAAAAGTTCCTCCCTCGTGTTAGAGTTTGGATGGAGTCGAGTGCAAATGATGGAGGGCATTTGTTACAAAGGAAATTGTACTTTTGTTGTTGAATCTTTCTTTTATCACTAGATTTAATGTGTGTATTTGTTGAGCTATACAGTGTATGTGTAAATACTATTAGGTGCTGGTTTTTGGAATGTGAATCTTAGAAAAATATCAAGTGAACAAATTAAATTACTTTGATTTTGCTAATTTGAAATCTCCAACTTCAGAATTCTTAGTTTTGTCATATTTAAAAAAAAAAAAATCTTGAAGTAGATAATTGGATTTTCATGTAGTGTTACACAAATGATGTGTTATAACCAGTGCATGGGAAATTAAGAAGGCAAGATTGAAATGTAACATGTAAGGAAGAGTGCATGTTTCCTTGAGCGAGAAAAAATAAAGTTTAGAAAGGAAACGTGCAAGCAAGCATTCTCTCAGTTCATGCATCAGAGTCCTCAGGCATAAAATCTGAAGCTGCAACATCTTCAGCACTGTACATGGAAGGAATGCAAAATTAAAGTACATATATACACTTTTATTTCAGCTTTTAAAAATAGGAAATGTAATTATTTTTACTTTAATTTTGCATTAATTATGAATTCAAACCAACCAACCCATTATTATTATTATTATTATTATTAATAATAATAATAATAATAATAATAATAATAATAATAATAATAATAATAATTATTATTATTATTATTATTATCCTTCCACAAATTGTGTTTTAATACGTCATGGTCCCATAATTAAACACTAACCTGACTTGTTTTTAATTGTATAAACTTACCGCTGGAGCGCCGGACTATGTTCTCCAGAAAGGTGTTCTGTGGAGCCACCAGCCCTCTCTTACCTCCATGCATGGCGCAGGGTTCGAGCCGCTGCTGCGCGGCGTCAGCGTTCTAAACTCCAGCCCTGCACGGACTGTACAGCACGACCACAATAGTCAAGTTCAGCACTGACTCTGCATCCGGCAGGACTTACAAAATAAAAGCATCTTCATCGCTCATTTCCTATTCCTAGTGGAAATGTAGGCTATGTCATCTAGGCCGGAGATGGGCAACTGTTGTCACATCAGGGGCCACAAAAATGTTTGATCCGAGGGCCACATTATCATCAATCATGTCAGCCTTTATAAAAATGACCAAACTGAGCATCAATGCAGGAGAACAAAGGATGTGCTTGTTTTTATTGTTGTTGTTGTTTTTTTTTTAGTATTTCTGTTGTGAGTTAGCATTTTTGTCTTTTTATTTTTATTTTTTTTCATTTTTATGTTTAATACATTTTTATTGTTATTGTTTTGGAGTCATTTTTTGTATTTGTGCTGTTGTTTTGTCTATTTTTCTGTTATTTTGTCTATTTTTGTGTATTTGTGTATGTTGTTTTATCCTGTCATTTTTGTTGTAATTTTATATAGTTGAGTTAGTCAGTGCACTTTCTAGTTTAGTAGAAAGTATATTAGTAGAAAGTATATATATATATATATATATATATATATATATATATATATATATATATATATATATATATATATATATATATTTTTTTTTTTTTTTTGTGTGTGTGTGTTTTTGTTGGATTGTGTTTTTTTTGTTTTTGTTTTTTGGAGTCATCCTTGTTATCTTATCTATTATCCTTTTATTTTTATTGTTTTATATATTTTTTTAGTTATTTTGCAGTCATCTTGGTTTGTTTTTGTAGTAATTTTGTGTATTTTTGTTGTCCTTTTGTATATTTACTTTGGGGGCCGCACAAAAATAGAATGAGGGCCGAATGTGGCCCCTGGGCCGCCAGTTGTCCATGTCTGATTTAGGAGGGCAATATTGAAATCCAATGACAGGTCCTGAGTTGTGCAATAATTCTATCCAGGCCCAAAATTTGTGTTAAAGTGTATTTTTGTAAACAGCCAATCATTTTTGAAGAAAATATTTAAGATGTTGTACTACATATGTTATTTGTTGTATTGATGACTGTTTTTTTCTCTTTTGATAAAATTGTCTTATAATTCAAACTGAGTTACATTTAAAAAAAAATTGGCAAACACGTATTCTTTAGAACTTTATCAACAAGTTAAGTAATTATTTAAAAATAAAGAAAATAAAAACATTTCAGGTACCTATTTAGTAAAGAGGCAATATATTGTCATTTGTCATATTGTTATTTTACAGTAATAATTTTATGAATGTTGTTTTTGACTGTTTTTGGTCCCATTTTAGAATGATCTAAACACCACACACAAAAAAAACTTGAAATCTAACATGATTGAAGATTGCTAGAAAATGTAGACTATGATGTTTGCATTTGCTTTTGTTGCATTTCCAATCGTAATGTTATGCTAAATTGTTTTTGTTTTAGTTGCATTAAAAAATGTTTTTCCATGTATGTGTGTTTGGATTTTTTTTTGCCTATATTTGTACTAAAAAATTACCCTTTTGAAAGATCTGTAAATATGCTTTTTGTGGATGATCTGAATATAATATATACTAAAAGTAAAAAAGTGTGTTATGTTAGTGTTACTTCTGGGTGAAAGGCATGCTCTGAACTAAAATTATATATATACCAGGATTATCTAACTAAAATTTAAAAACATAATTTCTGTTATATTTTTTGTGGAGATTGCCAATAAAAACACGCATTTTGTCTGATTTTTGTACATTATACGAGGTGCACATTAATATTGAAATTGCACATTTTCCTTAGAAAAATTACTTTTTTTCTGGTCTGGCTGATCTGGTCTGTACTGATCCAAGTAGGTAGTTTTTTTTTTTTTGTTTTGTTTTATTTTTTTCTCAACTACTTTTGAAGCAGCTGAACAGTTGTAGTGACTTAAAATAACCAGCAGGTGGTAGTGTTTCAACACTTTGCTCGTGGTTCTCCTGGTGTTGTCCGCCTGTTGGTAGCCGTAGAAGAAGAAGAGGATGTGAGCCGTGTAGCGGCCTCACGCCGACACTGACGCAGTTGTTCTGCTGTGGGTTGAATTAAGGAACTCCATGAGGACTAATGGTTAACTCTAACGGACTTTGGATGCTGCCTCTCTGCCTCCACACCGGCTGCTTTCAGTGCAGGTATCAGTAACGACTGAGACACTTATTTGACCTCCTTCTGTAGGAAATGCCGCTGAGCTGTTCTTCTGTTTTATCGCCTCCTCGATGATGAGCTCTGCTTTTAGCCCCAAACAATACAGTCAGCTTTAAATTAGTGTAAATACACCATCCGCCATGGCTACAGTGTGTATAGATACGTTTGTACAGATGTGTAGATACCTCCAGGACCCCCGTCATGTAGCGCGGTTTCAAAAGCTTTGCGGTGTTGAGGGGACATTTCCTAAAAAAGGGACCGAACCGGACCAGGACTGTCCCGGGCTGAGGCGCAGGGTCCAGCCGGGTGGAGAGAGCTCAGACACGGCTGTTGGTAACGGAGCTGCCGGTGATTTCTCCGCACCGCAGGTTAACGGACTGAGGCCCGACGGAGCATCCGAGAGCCTGGATCCGGTCACTAGAGCAAAACCGCTCCGGAGGAACTCTCTGACCGGGGACGTGGGTCAGGAGTTCCTGATCCACAACAAGTTTCTCTTCTACCTGTTCACGTTCGGGACTGAGCTGGGAAACGAGATGTTCTTTATCATCTTCTTCCCTTTCCTGTACTGGAACATCGACGCCCTGGTCAGCCGGAGGCTCATCGTGGTCTGGGCCTGGAACCTGTTTGTGGGACAGTCTACCAAGGACATGGTTCGCTGGTCCCGGCCGGCCTCCCCTCCTGTGGTCAAGGTGGAGGTGTTCTACAACTCTGAGTACAGCATGCCGTCCACACACGCCATGACAGGGACAGCCATCCCGTTCTGTCTCTTCATGCTCACCTATGGACGATGGCAGGTGAGTTTGTAACGGGTCCAGACTCTAATGCACCTGTGTCAAACTCGAGGCCCGGGGGCCAAATCTGGCTACTGTCATTAAGTCGTGACCCAATTTATTTATTTATTTTTAGAATTCAATCAACCAAATGTAGTTTATCAAAAAATGCTGTTGAACACACACGTATATAATCTTTTTAAAAACCTAAATCTATATATTCATTTGTGCAACATGCCTGTCAAAAGAAAAGTTTATTTCAAAATAAAAGACAAGTCCAACATGAGACATAAAGTATTAATTTTTGACCACCTCTGCACAACCCACCCAGTACAGGTCTGCTACCCTCTTTTGGGTCCCGACCCACCAGTTGAGAATCGATGCTTTAGAGCAGTGTTTCTCAATGGGGGGTATGTGTACCCCTAGGGATACTACAGGGGGTACTTGAGTGTGAGAGACAGTGGAAAATTAAACGCAAACCCTTTTAACATTTGATAGCTGGTCTGGATGTGTAATACAGATATCTGCAATTTAATTCTTCCTATAGTCAAAATGAACATTTCAGATATCTACAATGACATTCTTCTAATCCACACTTGTAACGTCACATATCCACAACATAATTCCTCCGATGATAAATGCTGTCACTTTCCTTATTGATGTGTATGGGGTTTGTCATTACAGATACCTTTAATTCAATGAGAAGTGGATATCTGCAACTAAATTATGACCATCCATAACTCCATTTAGAGATATCTACAATTTCATTCTGACTAGTTTCCATTCCAGATCATGTTATCTTTAATTCCCCTCCATTAAGGATATCTTTATTCACATTTTAATGAGTCAAAATTACGTTATAGATATCTTGAATTGGAATTTACTAAATAGTAAATACCTTAAGATTTTATTTTATTTTTATTATTTTGTCTGCATCGTCAAAAACTCAAGCTCCTAAATCTGAGTTAATCCTCAGCCCCCGACTCTTTATTAAACAGCAGGTCAGGCTGAATAAAGGTACAATAGCTCATGATTTCAAGCGGAAGTTTACACATGTACCTCACACAAGTCAGCAGCAGACATTCCTCTGTGCGTTTAGTGTGCACGCGATGCTGGTGTGGTTAGTTTTCTTTTCAAAATAAACTCAGAGTGATTTATCCACACAATGGACAAATGTCTGTGACAAGTAATTGTGGTTTTTTAAATGTCTTTTCGGCTGTTAAGGTTCAATGTGTTGGAGGAAATAAAAATGACAGTGAAAGTGTATATTCCAATGTAGTTATTGGTTTATTAGGATTGGCAGGTGATTTAAATAAAATAATTTCAGTCTAGAAGTCATTAAAACCACTAAGAGACACATTTGTGCAATATAGAGATACTGCTTGACAACTTTGATAAAACTCCTGGATTGATGTGGGACATCATTGTTGGATTGTTGTTGTTATTTTTGGCTGAAATAGAAACAAATCATGGCTTTTTCATGGTTAACTGGAAGAATTTTGCACAGACAGAAAATTCTGGCCATCAAGGCTCTCGATTTTGTGACGATTAGGCATTTATTAGATGCTTTATTATTTCTAAATTTAGCCTAAGCAACACATAACTTGAAAAACTAATACTAAACCTGATGGCTAAAATATTCTGAATTATTGTATTTGCATTTTGGGGGGGATTTTATTTGTTTATGTAAAACAAAAATGCATAAAACAAGTGTAAATGTACAAAGATTAGTTGGAAAAAGAGCAGGAAGAGGTATAAACTGGTTAGGTCTTACTTATGACCTTACAATTCATTAAAATATTACTGATACTTCATATACGTAATTCATATTAAGAAAGAACCACAGGATTAATATAAACAATAAGTTTGAATTATGAGTAGTTTTACACACTGTTGTGTTGCGTTGTTTTCATTTTATCTTGTAAATTACATTAAAATCTGACCCTTTAAAAATGTGACACAGGTTCAACGGGTGGACGTAGAAACAGGAAGTGCAAAGAAGGGAGGAACAAATAAAGGAAGTGCTGTCCAAGCCCCTGAAGTGTTTCCCCTTTTTGCAGCAACACACGCTGTTCTAGCTGAGGTCAGGACAGGCATCTGTATGAACTGCATGAACTTCTGTGGTATCATCATGTTTCCCTGCAGTGTCAAGACTGTGAAGTGTGAAGATAGGGGAGAGAAAAGATGACAAAAGGTTAAAGAAGATAAGGTGCACGTTGTGAGCAAAGGGTTATCAAGGTCGACAAGACTTTGTAAAGGCTTTTTGATAAAGGTTTGGTAATCCTCTCTATCTTGTTTGACACACTCACACAATGTCATTATCTTACATTCGGTAACAGCTAGTGATACACCGAAAAATTCCACTTTTTTTCACAAAAACAACCTGGACAAAACAGGATGTTGTGATGACGTGAGCAAACACCGTGACACATCTGATCACTGAAGCGTCTTCTAGCCAGAGGTTGAGACGGCGCACGGAGTGAAAACAATGAAAAGTGCACAGAGTGAAAACAATGAAAAGTACACACTCAGTTGTGATTTATGTTTCTATCACGTCGACGTTGTAGCTTTCTCACAGCCCTCTGCTTCGACACCTGGAGCACACCTCTTAAAAATCGTTACTAGGCATCAGAACCATAAATTCGGCGTTGAAGTCTGTCAGCGCACGTGTCTCTTAGAAGTGTCCCGATCCGATATTGATATCTAATATCGGTCCGATATCAGCCCGAAAATGAATATCAGATTTATCAGACTGCATCAAAAATCACCGATATAAGCTTTCCGATAAAATGTTCCGCTGCAGCACTTCTATCCATAGGTGACTGTGGTTCACACTCCAACAAAATAACCCTCTGTTGCTGACTATTGTTCTCTGTGTGAGTAACATCACTTGATCAAGCCTTTTCTAACGTTCCACACTACAAAATAAGTAATAAAAGTATGTATGATTCGTGCTGATATCGTATCGGATCAATATCGGCCGACACGCAAGGCTGCAATATCGGTATCATATCGGAAGTGAGAAAGCTGTATTGGGACATCCCTAGTTTCTCAGATCTATTCTGATCCCCTGTGCATCATCAGGACTGTACTTGATCTGTGTTCTAAAGATTTTCACTTAAATTCAGTAATAAAGCAGAACGCGCAAAAAACTATGCATGCTGCAATCAATGTGGAGAACCTGCTTGGACTGAGAAAAACGCAGGAGACAGAAATCAGAGCTGCGTTTCCACTACTTTTGGAAATGCGCAAAATCTAAATAGCGCAAGAAAAACGGGCAATGGAAACACCTGAATTTTGAAAAAACTCTCAAATATCGCTAAAAAGTTTTCACGCTTTCATGAGACAATATTACAGACGCTTCAATATTGAAATGTATCACATTGTAATTAATTACACGTCACATGACCACTTCTCTTTGAGAAAACATGGCACGTTACGAGGAGACCAAGACATTTCCTTGCATTATACTTAAGAATTATTAGTGCCACATTAACTCGACTCAACTGAACTTTATTTATATAGCGCAAATTGCAACAAAGTCATAGTAAAAAAAAAGAACCCAACGAGATCATGTGGATCTTGTTGGGTTCTTTTTCTTGTTGAGTTCATTAGACAGCAAACAACAAGGCAATGCTGAATGTTATAAGGGGGTTTGGAGCGTCCATCTTCCTCCAGTGAAGTCTCACGGGACGAGATTTTGCAGGAGTTACGAGGCTCCAAAACAACCTTTAATGGAAACAGGCAATTACACTTTGTCAAAACTTTAGAAATATCACCTCACAGCTCACAGCTAGTGAGAAACTGTCCTGAACAGATTTCACTATAATAAAGCAGAGAATTTACTGTTTTTATGAAGGAACATATTTAATTTGACTCTCTTTCAGCAGCCCAGTCAGTTATAGACATGTACATTATTATTTAATTCTTACATATGTGGGGTCAAGTTAAAAGATTTTATTTAGCATTTTATTTTATATTGTGTATTGTTGGAATTTCAGTGGTAATAAATATTTTCATATATTTGTAAGTGATTTATTAATTGAAGCATTCATATTAATTTATCACAATGCTTTAATTTTAGTGAGGTTACTACATATTTATAGCCTTAAATGCGGTCTATAATTTTCATTTGGGTGCATCCCTACTAGTCACAGCAGCATTCCTTATTTGGTTGCCTGATGCTGGTACTACACTGGTTTATGGTCACACTGCTGACCTCATTAGATTTGCTGTAGTACTCCCTACAACGTACTTAGCAGGTGTTATCATGGTAATCCCCGTTGTCATGGTGATGCTTGTGTTTAGATCATTGCCAAAGTACAGAGTGTAAAATGAAAAAAGCTCCACGTGTTTCTAAAGTCTGGAAAACTGGCGTCACAGTAGAAGGACTTTGTTTCACATGCAAAATCGAGTCTAGTTTATTAAAGATATAACTTTGTCATGTGCTGTGTGTTGATTTGTTGTGTGTTTGTCGTCGTGTGCTGCAGTATCCGTTCCTCTTTGGCTTTTGTGTGGCTCTCAGCTGGAGTACCCTGGTGTGTGTCAGCCGAGTCTACATGGGGATGCACTCCGTACTGGTGAGCACAATCAATTATTATTATCAAAAAAGAAATAAAATTTATTCACAATTTCCTCTGATGCTGCTGCAGCAGGGTTCTTTTTTTATCAACTGCATTGAAACATTTGTCATCTTTCTGTTTATCAGACTGTTTTTTACAGCATAATTTATACACACATCATCTAGATTGGATTAAGCTTTCCATGGAAACGTGTTACGATCACTAATAACATCAAACCTTGAGGCTTATCTCATCACACGCTCCAAGCCCTGATAGTCAAACTGACTATTGTCCTCCTGAGCTCAGCACAGCCTTGTACTGTCTATGAACTCCAGATGACATTGATTCCACATTATAAAACCTAATGAACTCAAATGTAAATGATAGCGACACAGCTATGCCATTCATATTCATCTAGTTTTATTCTTTGTCTCTACAATTGTCTGTTTACTCAAGAAGATATAAAAGACATTCAGATTCCAGTGAGAGGACTGGTCTGACTGGTTCTTTGAAACAGTTTCACTTGAAAACAAAGCTGTGTTTTTATTCTTTTATTTATTCATTTTAAAATCTTTATTAAAAGTGTGGAAGGGGGATATAGGTTTGAGCTCCGTCCGAGTTAAAGGGAACAGCTTTTGTCAGAAACTGTTTAACATGGGATAAACAAATTCGTTGTGTGGCTTCAGGGTATCAAGTTCGAAAATGAGAAGCGCGCAATAATTTTTTCGTAGTTATTGCCCTTGTTCCATTTTTATTGCTCAGTTCAAGGTAAGGCTCGCCATATCATAAAACGAATTTTTTTAGTCGCAAAGGCTGTAGTTTTTTTTTTTTTTAAACAGTAATTAATTTTACATTCGTTGGGAGTTTGATTTACCTAAAAAACATCCAATTGGTTAAAGCAGATATTAGTTCTTCTTACTTTTCCTGCACTTTAGTGTGTGTGATGTTACTGACTGGATATTAGTAAGCTTTTTTTTTTTTTTACAACTGTTTATTTTATTTATTTATAGACTGTCCTGTTAAGTTCAGAGATTGTTTAAGAAGTGCAGTCCACATGTTTAATACCTTGATGAAATGAGAAGCATGCAATTATTTTTTCCGGAGTTATTGCCCTTGTTCCATTTTTTTGGATTCTGTTCGAGGTGTCTTCAAAGGAGACAGCTTCTTTTAGAAACCCTTTAAGATAGTTATTAATTTTATATTGTGATATGATAATATTTTCTTATGTATACATCTAAGTTCTTAGATTTAGGACATTTAGGAAAAGGTTGTGAGTTATAATGACAACCAATCTGGTGGGGGATGTTGATGACTATGTTTTCTTGTTGTGTATTTATTTAATGTTCCAAACTTTGAATAAATACAGTATGTTGTAATTGAAGAGATGTAGCTTTATAGTGACTGTAGCGCCTCCTTTTGGATGCAGGAGAGAATTACTGTTGAACCGAGTGACAGCTTTTACACTGACTTTAGATTTTTACTTTCTTATTTTAATCCTCTTTGTGTAATAATTCTGGCTGTCAGTCGATTGAAAAAAAATGATGGAATTAATTGCAATTAATCACATTTTTCTTAGATATTTATTCATGGGAAATCATGGAATTAATTTCAGAATTAATACAGACAAAATACATTTAAATTCAAAGACCATTTTAATAACTTTCTTTCAGCTTGGACTGAACTCAGTTTCCAAGTTTAGCAAAAAGAAGAGAAAAAATTCTTCCTTATATCCACTTACAGAATATAGCAAAACCCAGACCTATATAATAAAGTGGAGGCTCACCACTCGGAGAATAATATTTCAAGAAAATAATTTTTAAAACTTGTTGCATGAACAAATGTTCAATAAATATACAGTATCTCACTGACACAAATAATCACAAATTACTTCTGTGGTCTTTCAATTCAATTAAATTCAACTTTATTTATATAGCGCAAATTAAAACTCATCTCATTGTGCTTAACAAAATATAAAGTCCAAATGATTTTTTCTTTCTCCAATGAGCTGTCAGGCCAATTTTTAAAGTCAAACTTTCTGCCTAATATTCTGTATCCAGTCGTTGCGTGGTATTTTGCTGCTCTATGTCCATGGCTGCATGGGCTGCACACTGGTGTTAGGGGTCAGTCAACACTGGTAGTAAACACAACTGCGTTAATGTTTTTTTTAATTAATTAAACATTTTAAATTAATCAATTAAATTAACTGTTTTGACAACAGCACTAATAATACACATGAATCTGTGATCTGATGAAAAAAGCAGTTGCGTTTTTGTAAATTCAGTAAATCCGGAAGAAAGAGCAAAGGTAGGAAAAGCTGTGAGCGGCTTTTTCATGTTGTTTTATATTTAATGACGTCATAAATCATGAGAAGGGTTTCCAGTACGTGTCCAGAAACGTTTTGGTGGGCACAATCTTTGTAATGTTCTTTACACTACCTATTGGGTCATTCCATGTCATTTAAACAAATGGCCCATGCACTTCACTCTCCAACAAATCAGAAAATTTTACCAATTGTTCCAATTATTCAAATAGGCACTTAGTGAAGGGGGTATGTGTTGATTTTTGTGTGTCCTTATTTTTCTTGAATTTTCAGCTTCCAATATCTCAGGAACTACATACAAACATATTTATTATGAACACATTTCTGATATTCTACATTTTCTCTTTTTTTTTGTCTTAGCTTCCTCACAATAATCCTGTTCTTTTCATCGTGCAGGAGGTGATCACTGGCTTCCTGTACACCCTCCTCATCCTGGCCTTCTTCCAGCCCCTCTTAGATAAGATCGACACCTTCTATATGACCTCCCCTTCTGCTCCGCTCGTGATCGCCGTCTCCCACCTGAGCCTGGGACTCGTGGCGTTCTCTCTGGATTCGTGGAGCACCTCCCGGGGTGACACGGCTCAGGCGCTGGGCACCGGGGCGGGGGCGGCTCTGGCCACTCATATAAACTATCAAGTTGGACTGCTACAGGACCCTCCCCTGTCTTCCCTCCCTCTAGTGCTGCCTTCCATTGGCGCGGGCATCGTGCTTCGCTCACTGCTGCGCTTCTTCATCGGCGTGGCCGTCCTGCTGGTCACCAGGATGATCATGAAGGGCGTGACCATACCATTCCTCTGCCGGGTCTTGGGGCTACCGCTGAATGACGTGAGGCAGGCTAGGCAGCAGATGAGGGTGGAGTTGCCGTATCGTTACATCGTGTACAGTGTTGTAGGCTTTAGTTGTGTCTGCGTTGTGCCTCTGCTCTTTACTATGTTAAACCTGGCCTGAGTTAAGCTGAAAACCTTCTGACATTTTTCGCAATTTGTGCTGCAACACGTTTGTTTTCAAACATTAGCGATAAAAGCTGATATTCCACTCTTGCTTTGGGCTAAAGCCAACAGGTATGTCGTCCTCTTGTTAAGTATTATGTTTATGTAAGTGGGTGATTGAACTACTGCTGTGGGTGAGATGTTTTATCACCACTCTCATTTATTTGGACTAAATCTCACAAACGTATTTATGCTGCTATAAATACACCACATGTATTAAATATGTATTACTCTGCTGAGGACAATAATCCCACATAAAAAGCTGAAAATTCACTGAAAGGAAGCGATAGTGTTTGGCTGCCTGCGATCTTTATATTTAAACAAACTAAAGCATTTACGCAGAAGGTGAGGAACACGATACTGGGAGAAAACACTGTTGGCTTTTGTCATCCTGTGAAACCTTTAAGGGCCTGTACTACAAAGGTGGATTTCTTCTTGTTGCGCTAACTTCTGGGATTTATTAGGTGTGCGTTGTAACTACTTACGGGGCTTTATCACCATGGTAATTTAGGCTGAACAACTATCCTGGTCAGGACTAGATTTTGTTCTAGCTAGGATATGAATGAGTATGAAAGTCCCGCCTCCTGACCAATCAGTTCTCTTGGAAAACGACCTGCCCAAGAAAAGGTGGATCATTCTGCTGACATGTTGCTGTGTGGATCTGATGTGATGCTGACAGCAGAGAGAATATTTAGGCATTGATGCAATCCTTTCATTTACCCGATGGCATCCTAAAGAAAACACATTATTTTAACCTGATGGACTGATAAAGCCTGCGGGCATTAGACTGATAAATTCATTAATTCACATATTCTGTGGTGACAGTGGGAGCCTCAGTCCTGTATGATAAAACAGGCTGTATAAAATACAAGTATTGTCCATCTTATGATGAAGGCTGAGCTGTATGAATGCACAAATGTAGGGGTTTTTTTGTGGTTAACTGGAAGAATTTGCACAAGCAGAAAATTCTGGCCATCAAGGGTCTCAATATTGTGATGATTAGGCATTTATTAGATGCAACAGATACAACTTGGAAAACTAATACTAAACCTAATGGCTAAATTTTTCTGAATTAGGTCTGTGCCAAAGTAGTAAAGTGAAACTGATCAGATTGTACGTTTTCTCTGATGAATATTGTGTGATCTCACTAATTTAAGCAATAACATTTCCTGCATTTCTTCCTTCCTGTTTTTACTGCAACAACAGTGTTAAATAATTATTCCTCCATTGTGACACAATTCTGCCCAGTTTCTCAGTGTTTGTGATTGGTCTGACGCTGCAATCTCCACCCCTTCCTCTAGAGCGCGCACATAGCCTGGCTGAAATCACCTGGGTGAAGTGTTTATATCCTGCTTCGTAGTACAGGGGATCTCTGACAGAGAATGTTTCGTTAGGTGAAGCCCACTAACGAAGAGATATGGCCAGGATATACTTATCTAATTTTTATAGTACAGGCCCTTTAAGACTTGACTATCACCTGCCTCATCTTTTGGGTCATGACGTGGACACTGTAAGTGGAACTCCTGAAATGTATGCATCCCTAAGGGTTCTGTTCTATGTTTCCATCAGCCCTGATATAACATAGATATGCACGTTATAGAACAGTGTCATGCTAAACCAACTCTTAAGCCACTTAACCTCCCATTTATATTGTGGAAGCAGTAAGGAATTCAACTTGGGTTGTTTTTAGCTCAAAGGTGACTGCAGGGTAATGTTTCCTATTTAAAGACAGGAATTTGAACTTGGAGATCTGGTGGTTTAAGGCTAATTTTATTACCACAGTCAGCGTTTGTTTGTTGTGACACATTTTGTAACTCCATGAAAATATGTGTGAACTGCTCTCTGAAGAAGGTTGTTTTTTTGATAAATTATTTTTATTGTGATCAGCTTGACATGAACAATTTGTTCTTGAGGAAAGATTAAATGTATAAAGATATTTTATTACTCTGAAATTCAGAGATGTTTTTAGATAGTAAATAATAATGACCTTCAAATTGATCAGATTCTTTAACTAAATTTGGCTATATTATTTAAACAATGTTTAACCTTTGGTGTTATCCCAATCAGAATATTATTGCACAACTGATATTGTGAGTACTTGCAGAGACCTTATTGTCAAACTTCTCATTATTTGTCTGCTTTGCAGTGACTGAAATTATTTAAAGTATGTGTGTATTAAAAAAATTAAACCTGAACAGATGTCATTTATTTAATTGTGAGCTTTTATCCTGTTACTCTTTCAATTTATTAAAAAAACAAAAAAAAAACATATTTAGCAACTATTCTGTACTTACCAAAAATGGAAAATAACAGATTACATTTATCCGCATTAATGTAACTGAGTTAAAAAAAAAAAAAAAGTGTAATTTGGAAGTATTTTTCAAAATCAGTATTTTTACTTGAGTAGAATATTATTTTTCCACCTCTAATACTTTCTTTACTCTACAGGTGTTGCTGGTACCAATATCATCTTAAATTAGACTCACATTGGACAATGAAACAGACGAATAAACAAATTCATACACTAAAATTAAAAATAAGTATTAAAATAACAAAAAAGGTAATATATATATACAACATATTTAATAGGTTCAATGACAAATAAATGCGAATCTAACACGAAATAGAAACAAACTTTCCAGCGCATGCGCTGTAAACGGCCTTCTCTATTATTGCAAGTTTCTGACTCTTATTCTGAAAAACTAAATACCGGAAATGATCATTCCCCTACACACTGGTCAAATTTCTTTGGTCAAACTGGCGGATTTCATTGTGGGAGATGCTGTCATTCATCGAAACATTATCATATATTTTATTTATTTTTAATTAAAATAACTAACTGCATTTATTTGCACTAATTAAGTAGTTATTCTTCGAACAAACAAGCTAAATGCTAATGTAGCTTACCCGCCGTCACTCGGGTACTTCCTACTTTGTGTTTACAAGCAACTCATGTGACGCTGTGTGTTCACACTCTGCTACTGTCTGCGCTAATGCCTCGTCTGGAAAAGTCAAACGGCAGAGGGACAAGAAGGTAAGACTGAGAAACAATAGCCATGTTTAGAAAATATACATGTTAGTTATGTCTAACACTGCTGCTGTGACGTCATCATCATGATTCTCTGTCCCTGTCCTCCAGGCTGAAGCTAGACTGGCAGTTTGTGCAGAGGTTCTGCAGCATCCAGAGAGTTTTGTTCCCATCATGGAACAGTCAGAGTGTGCTAATGTTTGGGACTCTGCTTGTTGTCACACTAACAGGTAAAATATCACTGTTTTAATCAAGAAAAGGTGAAGAAGTAAGAACAAAAATCGTTTTAAATATCAGGTTTTTTTTTTTTTTTTTTTTTTTACAGCATGTATAAATCTCTGTTCCCTTAAAGCAGAAGTGGGCAACTTCTATCACAGCAGGGGCCACAAAAATTGCTATTTTGCATTTTTTTCAGAATAATTTTTGTGTATTTCTGTTATTTTTTTTGGTTTTCCTGTCTTTCTGTGTACTTTTGTTGTCATTTTCTGTAATTGTGTATATATTTTTTGTACGTTTGTTGTCATTTTGTTAAGTTTTGTAGTAGTTTTGTGTGTTTTTGGAGTATTTTTAGTGTATTTTCCTGCAATGTTGTCATTCTTTGTATTTTTAAAAATGTATTCTTGCTTTAGTTTTGTGTATTTTTCTGTCATTTTGGATGTTCACTTTAGGGCCACATAAAATTAGACCAAGGGCCTGAGGTGGCCCCTGGGCCACCAGTAGCCCATGTCTGCCCCGAAGCCTTGTTATTTTCAAGCTGCCCCACATTACAGTCATTTTAATGACCTTTTGCCCTCATTTGTCTGTCCTTTGTGTTACCTTACAATGCAATGTGCTTACTCGTCTTTTTTGTGTGACTTCAGAGCAGATGATCATTTACCAGGTGGGCGTCCTCCCCAGTCACTTCTACAACGTCCTGGCCGACAAAGACTACGCAGGCTTCAGGAGTCTGGTGGGAACAGCCATGACGCTGATTCTCATTAACTCCACTGTAAGTCAACTCACATTAATACCCACTAATATTTCAAGATTTTACCACGTGCACATTTTATTTTTAAAATGACTGCATAGGATTTTCTCAATTGCTTAGTTTTGATTTATTTATTCTTGAACATGTAAAAACATCACATGTAAAAAAAAAAAAAAAAAGGAATGTCACAAAACTAGTTAATGTCCAAATCAAGTAAAAAAAAAAAAATTAAGAACATTTGAATAAAACATTTACATGTTCAAAAAAGGAGTAGGAAGAAGAAGTCTGACTTATTTAATCTCACCCCTTTTGTAACCAGTATAACCAATTTATCTGTACGCTACTTATATATACATACACATATATGCACCCATATATTTATATACAGATAAACACCTAAACGTACACATACAAATAATAATAATTAAAAGTAAAAAACAAATTTCTCAGTGAGCTTTTATGTGTGACCGGGTTAGAATTAGACACTGAACAGCTTCAGTCAGGTTAGCACTCATCCTCTCACTGTCACAAACGTCACTTTCAGCAGGCTTCTCTCCTTGTGTCTCCTTATCATACCATCCATCTAGTTCAAACGATTAATTTTAAATCTCTGGATAGCATTCAGTCCAGCTATATATCCTCAGAGCTTTCCATTTCATTTTATTTATCACAAATACATCAAGTTACTGTATAAAAACAGAGATGTTTGTACCAGACTCTAGCTTAAAAGCTAATTTCCTTCTGTAGTCCTTGGGATGAGAGGTCAAGATGCAATATATACAGTGCAAGTTATGTACATTTTATGGTTGAATAAATAAATAGAATAGAATAGAATTTATTGCCATATGTACAAGTTAAAAAAAACAGGTACACTGGAATTATTGCGCATGGAAAAATTACAAACAACAAATCAGCCAAGACATTGTAATTAGAAGGTGCAAAACAAGGGAAGAACAGAAGTATACTCTACAAAAAAAAAAAAATATATATATATATAACCTGAGTTGAATTTACATATGGCACATAGGTAGGAGAGCGAGAGGTAAATTGTCCACCATGGGGGATTCATTTTTCAATTTCCCAATGGAGGGGGTGGAGTGCTGAAATAAAATTACGATCATTATAAATATCGTTTTAAGATCACTAACTGATACAATAAAACTTCCAGTTGGAATTCAACTCTGTCATTCAGCAGAAATCATTTGTGAATAAATCTCATACATATAATCAGAGGTGAGTGCATTTCCATTGGTCATATCTAAAAATAAAGAAGGCTGGGACTAAGACACGGGCGATCACGGCGACAAAAATTAGAGGTGGCAAAAGTACTAGTTTTCAGTACTCAAGTAAAAGTATAAAAACTTGAATAAAAAATTACTCTGGTTAAAAAAAAAAAAAAAGTATTGAAGTTGCTCCCTTTCTTGAGTAAAAGCACATGCAACTAAATGTACTTAAGTAAAAAAGTAAAACAAATGTCTGTTCAATAATAAGATATATATATATATATATATATATATTTTTTTTTTTTTTTAATAAATCTGTTACCTTTAACACCTGGAGAATTTAGCACTCATAATAAATAAAATGTGCCAAGAAAAAAAGTGAAAATGCTCAATAAAACCCAGAGCAGCTTTGAGTTTAACATTTTTAAGATAAAAACTGTTAAATAGAAATACATTAAATCTGTTACCTTTTATGAACACCTGGAGAATTTAGCACTTATTTGTAAATAGAATGTTTTAAGGAAGAAAAAAAAATGCAAATGCTCAATTAAACCCAGAGCAGCTTTGAGTGTAACATTTTTAAAAACTTTAAAATGTTAACCAAGAGACCTGCCTAAGAGAAAAAAGCTCAAACTACCAACATATGGTGACTTTTTACATTGTGGCGTCATCTTCGAAGGTCTTAAAAGTTCATTTTTAAAATGTAAGGAGTAGAAAGTACAGATATTTGTTTAAAAAAGTAAAGAGTAAAATTAAAAAGTTCCCCCAAAAAAGAAATACTCCTATAAAGTACAGATACCAGAGAAAACTACTTAAGTACAATAACAAAGTATTTATACTTCATTACTTGTCACCTCTGACAAAAACTCACTGTTAAGAGACAAAGTCCCCGTACAAAATGTTCAAAATCAAAAATCAAACTTAGATTATGGCTGTGTAACATTTTATTATGGATAACTGCTTTATAGCTATCAGCTTTAAAAGGTCAGCTTGACATGCTTATTATAAACCCACAGTACACTTTAAACACAGTCTGAACCAAGCCAAGTGCTTGTTCTGAGGGTGTGGCTCGTCTGCTTCCTGTTGATGACTGCTGGAGCTTTAATACAACTATTATTATTACAACATCTGATACAGTCAAACATCACAGAATCCAACTTTAGCCACAAGAATAAAGGTGAAAAATATGACCAAACAACACGTAGGCAACAGTTTAATGAGTACTAACATCCTACTCAAGTAGAAGTACTGTTACTTGAATGAAATTTTACTCAAGTATAAGTACAAACCAAGCCATACATAAAATACTCAAGTACAAGTGAAAAGTACCTCAATTAGATAACACTCAAAGTAAAAGTTAAGTCCTTTAAAAAGTCTTAAAAGGCATTAGATTTATGAATGTAATAATAAGGACTTAAAATGTCTTAAATCAAGTTTTAACACATAATAAGTATGAATTCATGATTGTAATTGGTCTTACATTTTAAAATAAATGGTAAAAAATATGATTTACCGTAACGTTGCACAAGCGCGACAGTGGAACCAACGACAAAACAGTGACGCGTTGCAGTGGGATTCTGAGCAGATGCTTGTCACAACTTTCAACAACATTGGGAAATGTAAATGTAACAAAAATGGTCTGTTCAATAAATATTTATCTTAATGATTATTATTTTTTGTATTTTTGTTTATTGTTTTATAGATTTATGGCTATTTTTGTTTTTGGATTAATTATGATTATTCTAGTCTGTTTTTTTTGTGTGTATTTTACTGTAATTTTGTGTATATTTGTGTGTTTACTTTGAGGGCCACCAGTTGTTGTTGTGCTTACTGTGAAGTTGGTAAATTTAATTTCAAATGTCAATAAAAAAAAGTCTTGAATTGAATTTGAGTAAAGCTGTAGGAACCCTGGTCTGGTCATTTCATTTTTTTTAATACATTTACTCAGTAACTGTTGGGTGTAGAAATGAATCAAATTACTTTACTTCTTTTAAAACATACTTAAGTACAAGTAAAATTACTGATTTATAGTCAAAAAAAGTACGAGTACCCATGAAAGCAACTCAATGACAGTAACACAAGTACTGGTAATCTGTTACTTTCACCTCTGGTTTTCAACCTGCACTTGAACAAAAAAAAAACATTGTATTTTCTTGTAACACACTTTATGTTTGTGCCTCACAGCTGAAAAGTGTGGACCAGTACATTTGTAATCGGATGTATGTTTGCTGGAGGACGACTCTGACTGAGAGCCTGCACTCGTCGTATTTCCAGGGACGCGTTTATTACACACTCAACGTCCTGAGGGAGGATTTGGACAACCCGTAAGCACCGACGCTCTGTGCATGTTGCTTCACTAAATAAAAACACTTGATAACGATGATGCTGTGTGTGTGTTGTGTGGTGTTCAGGGACCAGCGGATCAGTCAGGACGCAGAGAGGTTATGTAAGCAGATGAGCAGCATGGCGAGTCGCCTCATCGTCTCACCGTTCACTCTGTCGTATTACACGTATCACTGCTTCTACAGGTGAGTGTGATGTTTGTCTCTAACTAGTACAGTGCCCGTCACGAGTATGTATTCATATAGTGGGAGGAGCTTAAGTAGAGTTGTCAATTATGGCCAAATGAGTATGTGTTTGAAGGTTGGATGTACAAAGAGGTGTGCATACTCTGTACTCTGTAGTGTTATAAAGGGGTTTATTTGCGGGTGCAAAGTAAAATAGTGTGTGCAATTTCCCTGGTTTAATTTTATGGGACATGCGCATGATAAATGTTTTTGTTGTTTTTTTACTCATTTTTATATTTTTTCGTTTGGTGTATTTTTCTGTAATGCATGTTTTTAGGAGTCATGTGTATTTTTGTATCTTTTTGTTGTCTTTTTGTGTATTTTTTGTACAATTATTGTTTTTTGTTGCTTATTGTAGTTTGATTCTGGAGTCATTTTGTGTATTTTTTGTGTCTTTTTTTTGGTATAGTTTTGTGCATTTCAAGTTCAAGTTCAATTTATTTTCCATTTGCGGTGAAAAGAAACCATATTTGTGCAAAAATACACCAGTATGCACCAGAGACAGCAACAACAAACACCAAAATAGACAAAATAAATGAACACAGTAAAAGTTCAAAGGGATAAATTTCACACTATGAAGGTAATAAAAACACACTTATAACCTACTTAAAACAATACAACAATAAAGCGATACACCAATGACAGTGCAAGAACAGCCTTCAAAGTGTTGAAATCCTTCATTTCTGTTGTCATGAAAAAAAAAGAGAACAATTTTCACATCATTGTGCTTTAGTTTTCATTATCAGTTCAATTCACTTAAAAAAATATTGATTTGGTTCCAAATTTCTGTGTAATTTAGAGGAATTTTGTGCAATTGTTTGTTCTTTCCACAATTTGCAATTAAAAACGACTGTTTATGCCATTCATGCAAGCCCCAAAAATATTATTTCATTAAATTGGTGAATTTGAGGATTTTTTTTTGGTAATTTACACAATACTTAATGTTTTCATTTTTACTTTCTTCTGGGGGCTGAAATAGATGCTCTAAAGGGACGGTTTTCCGAATGTTTAATAATGTTTCTCGTCTGTCCAGCACTGGCTGGATTGGTCCTGTGGCCATCATTGGATACTTTGTTATTGGGACTGTTGCCAATAAAATCCTCATGAGTCCCATCGTGTCGACGCTGTTCGAGCAAGAAAAACTAGAGGGAGATTTCAGGTACGTTCAGTCAAGATTCCTGTTAGACTTCTGCTATATGTTCCTTCACGGATTCAAGCAACTGCCGCTCCATATCAGTTGGTAATCAGAACCATTAAACACTCTGCTTTATGTTTAAATCGATGTCCAACTACTACTAAATTAACTGAATAAATAAAAATAAAATAAAAAAATACTGGGAAATTTTTCTAAAATTACACAAAAAATGATTGAGGTTAGGAAACTGTTGTTTTTGTTTAGGAGGAAGTATCTGCACTTTAGTCACTTTGCTCCTTCACTCTCTGGACAGAACAGGATATGCAGCGTCTTGTATAATAAACAATGGCTGTTATGTTGAAACCATTAGAAACAACAACTGATGTTAAAACCCCAAAAAGCTATTGTTTATGCTTCAAAACACGTGTTTTTTTATGTGCAGATTCAAACACATGCAGATCAGAGTCAACGCAGAGTCGGCTGCTTTTTACAGGTGAGGAAACAATCACATGGTTTGAAACAGGGTTACAATTATGACGTAACTATAATTGTTATTGAGTCCAGATTATTATTGACTTTGTAATTGTAACTGACATGAAAATTCAACGGAAACCTGTGGAACCATGTTACAGTTCTATGACTTACACATACAGTACGTAGTTAATAAATATTAAAATATGTTTTATATAAACCTTTTCCACTACGTGTCAGTTCTCTTGATGATTATTATTCATTTTCATTGATTAGGAAGCCTATCAATGTAACCAAGAGATAAAAACAAATTAGATGATAAATAATATTTTTTATTCGTATTTTACAGCTGGCATGAGTCAAACTGACCCATTATCATAAGAGATGCTAACACAAGGCTTTATTAATTTATTTATTAAAGGCTCAGTAATTCTGATTAATCGTATTTGAACTTGAGTAATTGAGAACGTAATTGTAATTGACTTTCAGGTGGAAAATAATAAAAAATGCCATTCACCGTAAATTTAAATAAGTTGTAATCGAACATGGATAATTGAAGACGTAAATGTAATTTAAAAATGTATTTGACCCCAACCCTGGTTTGAAATGATTGTTGTTTTTATGTAGAGCAGGAAAGGTGGAGCACACCCGGACGGACCGTCGGCTGCAGGCTCTGATACACGTTCAGCAGCGTCTCATCACCAAAGAGCTGTGGCTTTACAGTAAGACCAGTCCTCACACACACACCGAGCCCCGTCTGTTTCTGACAGAAATCATCAAAGTCGACCTCTGACCTTCTCTTTGTCCAGTCGGGGTGAATACGTTCGACTACCTCGGAGGTTTCCTCAGCTACATCATTATTGCCATTCCCATATTTTCTGGTGTTTACGATGGTTTGTCTCCTGGTGAACTGAGCGCAGTCATTAGTAAGGTGAGTATCTATTAGTTTGTAGTGTATAGAAATGGACCTTGTAATGTAAAGTATGTGTTCTCAACCTTGTGGTCAGGATTCCATTTGGGGTCGTGAGACACTGGGAGGGGGTCACCAGATCCCAAGAATATTTTCTGAACAATCTGAGTCCATTTTTGATTATTTTTACCTTTTTTCTGCAACTTGCCTATTTTCATCACTTTTTCTTTCCATTCTTTGGCTCCTTTTAATGCATTTTTGCTAAATTGTTCCCATTTTTGCCAATTATTCATCAAATTTCAATGCCTTTTTTGGAACATTGGGACATTTTCGGCACTTATAAACCCTTTCCACTACTTTTCCCACATAATGTTGCATATGTTGACCCATTTTTGTCACTTTTAACCTCTTTGCAGCATATTTCATGCTTATTTTTTTGCTAATTTAACCAAATTTGTAATTTGTCATGCCCATAATTTGCCAGTTTAAACTAATTACTACTTTTCAAATTACATTACCCATGTCTGTGTACAACCACCTTAAGGTACAGTTGGGATCCCCTGTCTCTGGTTCTATTTTGGGTGTCACGGGCTGAAATGTTTGAGAACCACTGCTGTGAAGAACATCTAGAAATACATTTAAAAGATGTCTTTATATGAGTTTGGCCTCATGTTTAGTTTCCTTGGTGATATTGAGTGTCATACACAGTGTGGTCACTAGGTGGTGCTATAACTCTTCTTCTACAGACTTAAGCAGATGATTGTTTAACCTTGATGCTGTTGCAGCATTGGGATTTAATTTTGTTGTGTATTTTTCTGCATTCACACAATTTTAATAATGTTGGTTTTCACAGAACGATCTCTATTTGTCCTCACACAGAACGCCTTCGTGTGCATCTATTTGATTAATGGCTTCACGCAGATAATCGACCTGTCAACCACTCTGTCAGACGTAGCCGGATACACCCACAGGTACTGACTACACTGTGTGCTCAAATTTACCATCCGATGAGAGCATTTGTGCATGTAGTCCACCTGTTAGTGTGTGTGTGTGTGTGTGTGTGTTTGTCAGAGTCGGAGAGCTCAGGGAGGTGATGGATGACATCCTACGAAAACAGTGTGACTACGACCCAGCATCAGGGGAAAGCTACGACTTTGACAGGTGTGTCCATGCGCCTATAAATCTAGCATTCAGATTGAAGTAGGTCTGGGCGATATGGACCAAAACTCACATCTTGATATTTTTTCTCAAAATGGCGATATATGATATAAAGCTCAATATTTTTAACTCCAAAAAGTCGGTTCATGGTCAAGTTTGCTGATGAAAAATGCCACACAGGCACATTTATTTACAAACAGCTCCACAATATGTGCCACATTTGGCTTTTTCTCCTACAAAGGACAGCATGTGTGAGTGAGTTCTGTAGTGTGGCTTGTTTAGGGGAAGTTCTGGGTTAAAAACAAATTCCGCGAAAAAACAAATTCCGTTGGACAAGCCCCCAATTCATGTTACGCTCAGCCTCGGAGCCCCTGAACGGCACATGTACACGTCATCCTTTACCAGCCTCAAGCAGCACGCCAACACATCTTTTCCAAACTGGGCTATTTATTTGAGCCACATAAGAAAAATAATAGGTACCAAACTGGGTTACGCAGAACCCACAAATAAAAGAACATAAGTTTCCTAGCCACCTGGGCCAAACTGAAGAAAACGTATCACCGCTTCGGTCTCGCTGTGAAGCTGTCAAACGGTCAGCTGTCAGCTGTCAAAGGGCAGAAGGACGTGCTGCGTGCTGGTTGGAGCGTGGGTATAGGATGACCCGCCCTCTGAACCACCTCTGGCACACCATACGTCATCTGGGTCTTTTTGTAGCCGCCCTCCACCGAAGCTCAGCCAATCCGGAGTGGACCCGTTATTCACAGACCACGTAGGTTGGGCTGTTGATAGAGAGACACCCCCCCAGCGCACAACACAGAAACACAAGTAGCACACAAACAAAACTGACATACGACAACAGTCGTAACAGACACACTCAGAAATCTATCTAAGTGCTTTTCATACCTTTCTGAGAAGAAGTGAAAGCAGTGACTCCTAAAACAAGTATTTTAAAACAAAATTAATATATGTAAAAATATATATATCGATATAGGTGATATTGTAATTTTCTATATCGACAAAAAGAGAACTTGATATATCTTGAATCTCGATATATTGTCCAGCCCTAGATTGAAGTATGCACATTGTTTTATGTATGTAATGACAGTTTTTTTTTTTTTTTTCCCCAAACAGTGACTTTAATATCCACGCAGGCCCCGCAGACACCGCCTTCATCCTGGAAAATCTCTCCTACAAATCTCCGTTCTCCGACCAGCTGCTGGTGGACGATCTGAGTCTGAAGATCTGTCAAGGAACTCATCTGCTGGTGGTGGGAAACACAGGCACGGGCAAGACGTCCCTGCTGCGAGTGCTAAACCGTCTGTGGGAGGCAGAAAGTGGTGAGAGCATCCGACAGATGATGTATGACGTTAAGCTCAGGAACTCTGCTCATAGTTCATAAAACAATCCCCAGGTTTCGTCCACATGACGACATGTTTCGGACCCAGAGGAACCCTCTTCCTCCCACAGAAACCGTACCTGACTGACGGCACTCTGCGAGAACAGGTTACTCTCCTCGTATTCATTTTTGCAAGTTCATGTTGTTTTCTTTTTTGAAATAATATGTTAAGGCAGGGGTGTCAAACTCATTTTAGTTCAGTGGCCACATTTACTGTAGACCAGTTTGATCTCAAGTAGGCCACAGAAAAAGAGAAATATCAACATTAAGTTGCCCTTGTGTGCACTTCCAGGATTAAATTACATATAAAGTATATGAGGCTGACAATATTTGTTTTTTTCTGTAATTTTAACTTGGGCCGAATCAGAAGCCCCAAAGGGCCGGATTTGACGCCCGGGCCTCGAGTTTCACACATGCGTGTTAAGGTTTTCTTTTATTCAGATAACATTTTTTTTGGAAATTTACTTTGATCTTCCGACATGTTTCGACTGCAAACTGTCAGTCTTCCTCAGAGGCATCTACTGATTGCTTTGATGTGTCCTTATGCGTTATTTCATTAAAAAAAGGTTCAAAGCATCTACTGAATCATTTGATGCGTCCTTATCAGTTCTTTCATTAAAAAAAAGGATGAAAGCCTCTACTGAAACCTTTGATATGTCTTTCTGAGTTATTTAATTAAAAAAAAGGATCAAAGCATCTACTGGACCCTTTAATGTGTCCTTACAAGTTTTTTCATAAGGAAAGCATCAAATTATCTACTGAATCCTTTGATGTGTCCTTACAAGTTCTTTCATAAGGAAAACATCAAATAATCTACTGAATCCTTTGATGTGTCCTTACAAGTTCTTCCATATGGAAAACATCAAATAATCTACTGGTCGCTTGGGACTACGGTACATCAAAGCATTCGGTAGATGCCTCTGAGGAAGACTGACAGTTGGCAGTCAAAACATGACAGGAGATCAAAGTGAATTTCCTGAAAAAAAGTTTGTCTGAATAAAAGACAACCTTAACATATTGGGTCACTCTCCTCCTTTAGCTTTTCATTTAAATTTGTGTTTCTTTATAAAAACGTCAACACTGACTAAATTATTCTTGTTGAATCTGTTACTAAATAATATACTTTAAATATTTTCACTAAAAGAAGGAGTAACAGAAACTGTCATGTCCAACAGGTGATCTATCCACTGAAGGATATTTATCCTGCATCAGGTGACGTATTCAGTTGTTTTGTTGCTGTGCTCGCCAACACTTTGGTTCTTCTACTTATGGAAAAAAGTCGTAAATATTCATGAAGACCAACGTCCTGTTTTTTCAGGGTCAGTGGACGATGACAGAATTATACAGTTCCTGGAGCTCGCTGGCGTGGTGAGACATAAATCTTTTATTCTCCAAGTCTGTTAATTCACACTGAATGTTTAAAGAAAAAAAAAAAAAATGGGGGTTGGAGGAAACGACGTAAATCAACTTGATTGGTGTGCTTTAGTCCAGTCTGCTGAGACGAACTGGTGGCTTGGATGAAATCGTGGACTGGAGCTGGTAAGAGACGAGCTTTTATACAACTGACACTTTATTCATTGAAGAATAATTTTATGGTCACGTATGGAAATTGTCTTGCTTTTTTTTCACTAAAAACATTATTTCTGACATAGATTGTAGTGACAAATCCCTTTTATTTATTTGAATCCCTTCTTTGTCAGTTTCAAACTTGTGTTTGCTCATATTAACTAAAAACAATGTTAATGCAGGCTTATTATGTGCAGGTATGACGTTTTATCACCGGGGGAAATGCAGCGTCTTTCCTTTGCTCGACTCTTCTACCTGCAGCCAAAATATGCAAGTGTGTATATTTGGACTCAATATTCCGTTTAAAACATTATTTTTCTACATGTGCTGCATCTGTTTTCCTTTTTGTTTCTTCAGTCTTGGATGAAGCCACCAGTGCTCTGACGGAGGATGCAGAAGCACAGCTATACCGTACCTGTAAACAGCTGGGCATGACCCTGGTCAGCCTGGGACACCGTAGCAGCCTGGTGAAGGTAAGCTAAGCTCAACTATAAATTATATGAATAAAACAACCCTACAGCCTTTTAAAAGAATCATTATTTGCCAAGTAGAGTTTGAAATAAACCGAGGAATGTAACTTGGTGGATGGTGTGAAAAAACAAACCAGAAACTATAATAACTAGAATATTTGCATTTCCGGAAGAAAATGCATGTGAGGATGTGGGTGCTGGCCCACGTCGCACTGCATTAGCATCAGCTAGCATTAGCCTAGCAATGGCAATAACTTAGCAAAAGCTTAACGTTAGCAATAAGGTTGAAAAACGGTGAAATGGGTTGAAAAAAAAAAAAAAAAAAAAAAAAAAAGCTGAAATTTCCAATTATAGTGGATGAGAACAAACAATTGCACAGGCGATAACTCAAAAAGTTTAAAAGGTACAAATGGATACATGCCTCCTGCATCCTCACTATTAATAATAATACTGTAATATATTGTCATTGTCATTAATTTGGCAGGAGGGTAAAAGTTGGTGAAAAACTTAATGTGTAGTTTTTTTGACTAAATTTCAGGACTCGTTAGCGCCACCTAGCGTTTGTAACTTTCCACTGGTTTAATCTAGCTGGATGGCATTAGGTAGGTAGATGCCTTGAACTGTGACTAGCAAAAATGTAATTTGGATCTATAACCTAAATCCAACAGGAAATCTTCAATTTTGAATTCGGCGAGCCAAATTTGGCACTTTTTCCTCATTATTTGGCCAAACCACACCGGCTTTAAAAACAAACTCCTCCTAGAGCGTCCATAATTTCCCCTTGAAATTTTGGATTCATATGTTCTTGACAAGATGTAGACAAATAGTTAAAACTGTGAGTTTTTACTACATTGCCAGGCCTACAGGGGGTGCTAAAGTTTTACAATTTTAAAACTGGAAGTTTTGGAATAACTCATTCAATCAAAACCCAAAGTCATGTGCAGAACGGGAAACACATTCTACACACAATGATAATGACATTATACCAGAGGATTGATTGAGTCCGACAGTGATTTGTGATGACTTCCTGTTTGTTCCAGTATCATGACATCCAGCTTAGGTTGTGTGGAGAAGGCCGATGGGAGTTAACTAAGATAAAATAAAACACCAGCATGAGCCTCAGAGAAGAAGAAGAAGAAGAAGAAGAAGCCATGTGACTACAGTTGTCATTACAAAGAGCATGTCTTTATTTAAGTGCTCTTTGTGCACTATTCTTCTGTGCATGCAGGCTGACTGTGAATGATGGAAAAACACAACACCAGCATGTATCTGCTATGTTTACAGCCCAAATCCAAGAATGTGAGTTCTTATACCTGATGGATGTTTTTTTTTAAATAAAAAAATGTTTTCTTATCTACAAAACAAAGAACTCATTTGGTCATTAAAACATTTTGTACAAAGGTACACATCTGGTTAATTAAGATCTGAGTGCAAGTAGCCCCAATATAGGCACTGATGAGTGTTTCACAATAAAACAGGACGTGAGTGAGGAAAATCTGTTCATAATGTGCAAATTGAGAGTTCATATCTGATTTTGGTTTTTTTTTTTTTTTTAACTTTACATTGTCATCATGGTTGTTGTTTTTGTTGTTGTTTTCTAAGAATCGCATTGTGTCCCTCAACAATCTCCTGAACCGCCGTTGGATCATCCAACGTGCTGAGGTCGCCCAAACCGTCGAGGTCGCGTTCCACCACTTTGCGCAGCACCCGCCGCATGATTTTACCAGAGCGCGTCTTTGGCAGTCGATTCGCCAACTGTTAACATAAAGAAATGAAAACCATGAGTGAATGGAGTCAGGGAGCAGAACCAGTCTGCTGATGGAGAAGCAGAGGTACCTGGATAACGTCTGGACACGCGTATTTGGCAATTTTCTTTGACACCATTTTGTTTAGCTGCCTGGACAAGTCGTCCTCTTTAATGTCTATATTCTTCTTAAGCACCACAAAGGCATACACCCCTGAAAGAGAAGAGAACGATGCACATGTCGAGCCATTTTTTGTTTAAAAGCTACAAAGTCTAATATGAGTGCTTTATATTGATTGGTTGATACCTTCACCCTTGATGTCATGGGAAAACCCAATGACTGCAGATTCGGCCACAGCAGAACATTGATTCTGTAAAAAAAAAGCTAAAGTATTCCCTTGAAGTGATAAAGCACTCAACAAAGAAACAGGAAACTACAAATATATTCATAACAACAACCATATTTGTTTATTTTTACCCTTTTTCTGCAACTACACCAAACTTGACATATTTTAACCTATTTTCATCACTTTATCTGTCCATATTTTTGCTCCTTTTAATGCAGTTTTGCTACATTACTCCCATTTCTGCCACTTTTCCATCAAATTTCAATGCCTTTTCTGGACATTTATACTTGTAAACATCTGCGCCTAAAAACTCTTCACACCACTTTTCCCACCTAATGTTGCATATGTTGACCCATTATTGTCTGTTTTAACCTCTTTTCACCATATCTCATGATTATTTTTTGCCAATTTAACCACATTCACGATTTGTCATGCTCATTAATTACCATTTTAAAGTAATTGTTCCAATATTGACACTTTGACTGCTTTTTCTGTCTGTTTTTGGCCACTCTAATTTGCAACTTTGAACTAATTTCTATGGTTTTTAAAATCCCATTTCACCACCTTTTTCACCATTTTTATTTTTGTCACTTTTAGCCCATTTTATTTCTGACTGAAACAAGGATTTACATCTTTACGATGACTACTGTATATACTATGGGAAACTGCTTTCGATGATATTTTGTTTCTGATTCATGTCAGCGATGTCTTTGGAGTCATTTATATCAACAAACATAGGTAATATCCTTTTAAATGTGGGCATTGCCATTTTGGAGATGTCAGCCAATCAGCATCCACGCATCATGTTCTCGTCAGTGTTACTCCTCGTAGTTCTAGTCCCGTTGAGAGTCTTTAGAGAATTAGCATTTCAAGCTGATGTTTTAGCGCTTAGTAACATGTCAAATTTGCATAAATCACATTAAACATACATGGATTTTGTTGTTTAGTTGCAACATCCATATCTGCATTGATATCAAGGCCACCTTATGGGTTTATTGATATTAATGATTAAAAATACAATTTCAATTTCTTAATTTTTCTGTCTCTGGGTTAAATTTTTCAGGAAAATGTATGTTTTGGCTTTCTTTAGCTGCAGGTATCATTGCATTTAGAACAATATGTAAGAGTTAGCAACCAATTCCTTTAGAAAACCTTAATCTCTTTATCAAAAAAAACCCAAATTACCCTAAAAACCCTCACTTAATAAACAAATTGCCTTCACCAGTATTGCAATGTATTCTGTCTTAAGGCTTATGCAGGGAAAATAATTAAATAAAGAAAAGAGTAATATATCTATAGATCTCACCACTACGTCCTCTATCTCCGCTGTTCCAATCCTGTGACCGCTTACGTTGATGACATCATCAAGGCGACCAGTGATCTGGTAGTAACCCTGAGCCGAGCGGTAGGCACCGTCACCAGTAAAGAAGTAACCTGTGGCAAAGAAACACAATATGAACACAATTGAGCATTATTCTACAGAGAAAAATCAAAATAGCACACATCGTTTTACTCCTATTGGTTAAAAAAACAACTAAATGACTAAAGGGCAAATATAAATCCAGGCAATATCCAAATAATAGTGATATTGTGGTTGTTTTGTTGACTTCTGAGGAGGTTTGTCCAAACAGACATGATTTTCTATCATGAAGGGAATAACACTTGTTTTCTTTTCATCATGGATGAAATATACAAAATTACTACAAAAACACACAAAATAGTACAGTGTTATATTTTAAGGCCTTTAAAGGTTTACATAAAGTATACGGACATAGAAACAGACATCATTTGTTAAAGTGTTCACATTGTACCGGGATAAGGCTGGTAGTAGGTCTCAATGAACCTCTGGTGGTTATTGCGAATTGTTCGGGCCATTCCAGGCCAAGGCTGAGCCATGCACAGGGCTCCAGATGTATTGTTTGAAGTCAACACTTTCCCCTAAAAAGAGACAATATAGTCATTTAATTTAGGGTTTAACAGGAATCAGGCACAGTCAAGAAGCTACGGTACATTGTCATCATGAGAATTTTAGGAGGATTTTGGTGGTGAGGCTGGAAACGAGATAAGGTCAGAGTCAGAGACATCCTTCCAACTGTCAGTGCAATATGTGCCTCACCAAAGCAGAAGCAACAACAACCTCAAAAGCTGTAAAATTATAACAGGGAAGTTGGCACGATCAGAGTGACGGGTGGGTGGGAGCAGAGTGGCTATCAAAAATGACCCAGCTGCTAACTGATTGATAATCCTAATCTCAAAACCATTCTCAGCCATCCAGCACATGCCAAACACACATACTGTATACACGTTTACACACACACACACCTCGGTGTCCATGAGCACCGGCTTAATGCCAAAGAAGGGTCTCATGGCCATCCCTGGTACAATCTCTGCATCTGGCTCTGATGGCCTTGGAGCGATGCAGATGCCACCTGTCTCTAAAAAAAAAAAAACACACAGCAAAACAAAGCTTGTATTAAAACAATTTTTCTATTGGAACAAATGTATTAACAAAATATCAGAGGTGTAAAGAGCACTGATATAGCCTATTCAAGTAGAAGTACTGTTACTTGATAGAAATTGTACAAGTAAGTCATAAAAATAAAATACAGTAGCTCAATGAAATAGACCTCAAAGTAAAAGTTACTAGTTAATTTCATCCCCCACATTAATTATTGGTAATACATGTGGCCATGGTTCCCTTGCATACAGTAAACATCTCATGTATAAACTTAAAAAGGAAGAGACTAAATCTTGCACAATTGGAACTTCATTTATTTTCCACAAAGGCATCTGTATAAAATAAAAGGTTTGTCAAAAAAAAAAAATAACACCAATTGATTCAATTCAAAATTAAAAAAAAAAATGATCAGACTAAGTATAGCTACAGTACATTTATGAACTCTAAGACAAGTAAGAAAATAACCAGAATTCAATGGTGTTTTGGTACGGTGCATTACGTTTAATCTGATTGGTTGGCTATGATGTGATGCATTCGACTGTTGTCGGGTCGTTTCATTTTTTTTTTTTGTAGTTTCACAAAGTCCGTTGATCATTTTAAAACAGAAAATAATAATTTACTCAGTAACGGTTGGGTGTAAAAATGTAACTAATTACTTCTACTGAGTAAAATTACTGATTTAAAAATATACTCAAAAAAATACAACTACCAATAAAAGAAACTCAATTACAGTAACGTGAGTACTTGCAATCTGTTGCTTTCACCTCTGCAAAATATAAATAATAAGAAAAAACTTAAGCCTTTTACCCTTTAAAAAATACCCCCTTATGCCCTTCATTAACCTTGAGTTGTACCTCAATAATTTGTTTTAAAGGAGATATTTGTTGACATGTTTTCTTATCAAATAAATGAAATACATTATGTCCTGCCCAGACGTCAGTAATGCTGGTAATCTACAAGGTGGTTTTGGTGGAAACAGAGGAGACACATAGCTAAAGTAGGACACACATATTAGCCCGTCGCTAATGCTATGATCCCACAATAGCATTAGCGACATCCTGTTCAGAGCTACTGTGAGAAATGTGGATTAAATCCCCTTCCATAAAACATTTATTAGCTTTACTTTAAGTGACGCAAAAAAAAAAAAAAAACCCTCTACAGGCAGCTGGTATTTATAACACATGCTAGCAGCTAGCTAAGCTGCTAGCAAGAGCATAGTAAGCTTCTCCTGTTTTGTTTGATGCTTGAATTAACAAAGAATAAAATATGAAGTGCTATCATGTGTTGTAGCTGCTTGCCATTAATTTACAACACACACAGTAGCTATTTTTGTTTTAAATCCGTACGTTTCGGGGCTTTTCAGCCCTCTTAGCATTTGGATGATCCAACATGGAGGCCGTCTGCCAACAGCAGATTAAAACCTTTTTTTTTTTTAATTAACAGGCTACTTGCCTCCACATCTACCAAATGGTATTTATGAATAATGCCACTTAGTCCTAATTGAAAGTTCTGTTCCAGGAATATAATATAGTATAATCCTTTTTATACTGAAGTAGGGCATTTGGGTCATTTCTGTGTCGCTAATTCTCAAGCTCATGATCCTCAGATGTTTAATTATTGTCCATTAATTATTAGACTTTTGACATTTGTATGTTAATTATCAGCGCTCTGCTCCACTCTTGCACTGCTGCATCTAATTTAGAGCAAATGAGGATGAAAGACAGGGTTGGTAAGGTTGGTCGTACCAAACTTCAATTACAATTACAGCATTTTTTCCCATTACAATTAAATTACAATTGTTTTTTATCCTCAAAAAATCGATTACATTTATGTTCTCAATTGCTAAAGTTCAATTACAATTAATCATGATTACTGAGCCTGAAATAAATAACCTAATAAAAGTTAACCTTCCTCTTGTGTTAGCTTTGTGTTAGCATCTCTTATGCTAACACGTCCTAAATCAGCTGTAAAATACACTAAAAACAAATATCAATCATCAAATTACTTTATTATCTATTGTTTATCTTGTTAGGCTTCCTAATCAATAAATAATAGGTTTTAATATGTTTTTAAATGGTAATATGTGGGGAAAGCTTGACATGATTAATAGTATGATAATTGTTTAACTACATATGTGCAGCATGGCGACAATTTTTATAGAATTTTCATGGCAATTACAATTACAAAGTCAGTTATTTGAACTCAATTACAATTTAATTACAATTATGACACAACAGATTTTTTTATTATATATACAGTATATTACAATTACAATTATGATGCCATAATTGTAATTAATGATCAATTATGCGATTACAATTATAATTGACCCCAACCCTGTTAAGCACATTATATAAATGTTTAATATTTGTAATAACTTTTTATGTTTAAGCATTAAAAGTTGTTAAAGAAACATGAACAACTTTCCAATGTGACAATCAGGAAAAAAGAGGAAATAGGTCAAAACTTTAGCCTAATGAAGTGTTTTTTTTTGGGTGTTCAGAAGCAGGAGACAACCCCCTTCTGTGTTTTCACTAAACACTAAAACCAAACCACACTCCAAGAAGTTATGCAACTCAGCTATAGCTGGAAGGACAAAAAAACCAAGCACTCTCCCCTTTAAGAAAAACTGTTGCACTGCTGACGTGGATTTGTATGAGGAAGAGTTCGTGACCTTAAACTTAGGCTTGTGGGAGGAGCCTAAGAGTGCAAAGGAGGAACTTTATAGTTTATTGGAAGTGCAATCATATAAGGGCCATAATATTATGGCTCCTTACCTAACATTGTGCGTCCTTGACCCCACTGACAGGAAATGACAGATGCCAAAATGTTACAGTCAAGTAATCATTAACTGGATGAAATAATACTAAAATATAGTTTTTTGTTGTGCTCTTTAACACACCTCTGATGCACTTTTCTTCTATGGTGTAGTTAAACTGTTACAGGGTGTGGCTACTAAACTAGTCACATGAGCAACAGTTGCTGTTCCTCTTGATCAGTGGTTTCCAAACTTTTCACAGTCCTTCAGACATTTAACCTGAAGCCATATACCCCCATTCCTGCACTTAAAAACATAATAATGTAATGTCATATACAGTGTAGCCCTACAGTGAATTTTACCTATCCTGTTGAGGAATAATAATAATAATAATAATACATAACAATAATAATAATAATAACAACATTATTATATAAATGCATAATATTTGTATTTCCTGAAGAAAATGAGTGAGGATGCAGTTGCTGGCCCGTGTCGCACTGCATTAGCTTAGCATTGGCATTAGCATTAGCCTGGCAATAGCAATAACCTAGCAATAGCATTAACATAGCATTAACATTAGCATAGCAATAGCATTAACCTAGCATTAATATTGACCTAGTATTAGCTTGAATCTAGCATTAGAATTAACCTAGCAATAGCAATAACCTAGCAATAGCATTATCCTAGTATTAGCATTGACCTACCATTAGCTTCAATATAGCATTAGCCTAGCAATAGCATAAGCCTAGCAATAGCATTAGCATAAACCAAGCATTAACCTAGCAATTGCAATAACCTAGCAATAGCATTAACCTAGCATTAACATAGCAATAGCATTAGCCTAGCATTAACATTGACCTAGCATTAGCTTTAACCTAGCATTAGCATTAACCTAGCAATAGCATTAACCTAGCATTAGCCTAGCAATAGCAATAACCTAGCATTAGCATTAACTTAGCATTAGGGCATTAACCGAGCATTAACATTAACTGCTATATTTATATTCTAGTATCCAATGTTGTCACAGTGTTTTTAATTTACATTCATGTACCCCATGACAATATGCGTACCCCTGGGGGTCCCGTCCTAGACCAAACGACATAGCCCAGCTTGTCAATACTTCACATCTTTTACATTGTTAAATGACTGTATTAGATGTTTTTGGCGATGTCCTGACCCAATCTACTTCCCTTCCTGATTTAGTCTCAGTTCTATTTTCATTGCTTGTTGTTTCTGCTTTGAAATCATTTCATTTGAAGAAGAAAAAAAGTCACTCTTGGCAAAGTTAGGAATATTTCAATTAGAATTCACCTGCCAGTGTTTTTAATGCCAAGGCCAATTGATGCAAGTGTGCAAGTTACACAAACTGCATGTATATAACAATTATTAAAATATGTTTCATGTCAAGCTTTACCGTATTTTACCATTTTAAAAATGATTAAAACCTATATATTCATTGATTAGGAAGCCTAACAAGGTAACCAATAGATAACTTTAGTAATTAAGAACGTAAATGTAAATGACTTTCTGAGGATAAAAAAAGATTTGTAGTTTAATTGTAATGGGAAAAAATGCTGGTCATTGTAATTGGAATTGAATTGGTATTGAACATGGGTAATTGAAAATGTAATTGTAACTGAAAAATGTAATTGACCCCAACCCTGGTTAAAAGTGTCTTAATGATGGATTTTATGCAAAAAAACCCAAAAACTAAACAGTAATATTGAACTAACTGAGAGTATATTTTAACCCTAGTGCTTCACTGCTTGAATTACCAGTTTGCCACCAAGTGTCCACCACAGGACATCGTCCATCCCCGACCACTCTGTGGTACCACTCCCACGCCTCAGTGTTGATTGGCTCTCCCACTGCAGACAGAAGACAAAACAAAAATAAAAGCTTATTTTGGTCCATTCCACAGATTTATTTGCTTTTTCATGGCTTATTACTGATTATTTATGACTAATTCTGATCTGTGTGTTTGTGCACATTACAGCCTATAAGTCTGAAGCCAAAGCAATTAATACTGTGGGAAAAAAGAGAGATTTTTCTTTTGTCAGAATTGAATCTTTTAAACATTGGCTTTGGGCACAGCCTGTTATTATTATTTTTTTTTTGTTCAGCCATGATGTTGAAAAAAATGAAACAAAGCTGTATTGTACTTGAGTTAAATGTATTGGATGCATATTGTCTTTTAAATGAAAAAGAGTCAAGGGTGCACACAATGCACACCTGTGGGCTGACAGAGGTGGACAGGCCATCTGGCATCCTGGGCATTGTCCTGGTGGGCTGGTCCGCTACATTTTTTTTTGTTTTTTTGAAGAGCAAATGGAGGCAGACATGGTAACAAGTGGCCAAAAGTGGCAAAAACATGGAAAGAAAAGAATGTAAAGTGACTAAAATGGGTCAAAAGCAGTCAAGAATGGCCAAAAATGGGCAAATAAAGAGGAACCAAGTGTATTTAATAGGAAAGGGTAGCTTAACTGGGCAAAATGTGGTAAACAATAGTGAAAAAAGGCAAAATGTGGCAAATAATAGTGGAAAAGGGGCAAAAATGTGGAACAAAAAAAGGCCAAATGTAGGAAAAAAAGGAAACAAAAATGCGGTATTTATTGGGCAAAACTTAGCTTTTTTGGATGAAAAATAGCCTAAAAAATGTCAAGAAAGGATAAAAAATTGGATAAAATGAACTTGCAAAAATGGACAAGTAGGTATTTATTGGCAAAAGGAAGCTAAAGTCTGAAAAAAGTGTCAGAACTTTTTGAAAAAGGGCAAAAATGGGATGAAGGAAGTTGCAAAATGGCCAAAGGAAATAAGTAAAAAAGTTTCCCCCTTTTAAGGTTTTCTGGGGTAATGATTATTAAAATAAGACACAAAAAGCCACATATTGAGCATTACTGACTTAATAATGGCTTCTGCATAGTGTCCGCTGCTAGTCTGGACAGAAAATCCCAGGGCTAGATTTTTGTCCCGTCCACCCGTGGGCTAGAGATGAATTTGGGTTAGCACTTAGCACATAGAGCACGTGTCAAATTCAAGGCCCGGGCACCAAAGTCGGCCCTTTAGATTATCAAATTCGGGAGAAAGTAAAAAAAAAAAGACAGAACAAACATTAATTATTGTGTAAATTACCAGTAATTCAGTTGTAGATATCTCAGCCCTTCTAAATACACAAATTCTTTACATACTTAATGTATCATTTATACGTGGAAGTGCAAACTTGGGGACATTAATGTTGAAATTGCCCGTTTTCCAGCCTAAAATCTGCGGCACTTAGACTCAAACTGCTTCGTATTTGGCCCCTGAACTAAAATGAGGTTGACACCTCTGACATAGAGTGAGGACTTGGTGTGCCACCCCAAGATTTTCACTGCCCCCCCCACCATGAAAATGTTCTGGAAGCACCACTGGTGTGTTTTACTGTAAGCAGACTGTGTCCTTCTAGGAAACAAAGTGAGCTATATAACCCAGCATGCAGGTCACTGAGGTTTGACCCATAGAGGGTCGTCACAACACACAGGCCTTTGTTATGAGAAGAGGAGAACAACCTCTTACACTTCACACACGTGTGTGTGTGTGTGTGTGTAACACCCTTACATTCTTCTGTGAATTTGTATCATTTAAAGCTGCTACACATGAACAAAATGTTATTAGACAAAATCATAGTGTTTGCCTAAGAGCAATAATCGAACATCATTTACTCCAAAAAGAAAGGAAAAAAGGTTGATATTGCTGCTCGAATGTTTGTTTTGGTCTTCACTCTCTTGTTAACATCTTATTGACAAAGTTTTGCGCATTGCATTGTGGGATGTGGAGTCATAGACGGATGCATAAAAGTGTTTTTACTTGAGTACTTTAGTATGAGTAGTACGTTAGTATGAATAGTATGTTAATGAGTAGTACTTTAGTATGAGTAGTACGATAGTATGAATAGTATGTTAGTATGAGTAGTACGCTAGTATGAATATTGTGTTAGTATGAATAGTGTGTTAGTATGAGTAGTATGCTAGTATCAGTAGTAAATTAGTATGAGTAGTATGTTAGTATGAGTAGTACGTTAGTATGAATAGTGTGTTAGTATGAATAGTGTGTTAGTATGAGTAGTATGCTAGTATCAGTAGTACGTTAGTATGAGTAGTAAGTTAGTATGACATTTCAAACATAGCCAATGTTTAAAGTGGAGATGAAAAACTTTAACACCACATTTTCATCCTTTTTCCTTTTTTTTTTTTTTTTTGGAGTAAATGATGTTTGATTCAATGATCTATGAGGCATATTCTATGTCTTTATCTAATCCTGGGTAGAAGCTTTAGCAGTCCTCAGAGGCATGTATTAAAATTGCTATAAAATAGGTTTAATCATAGTGGATCTACTCGAGTAATCTTTACCTGAACTGTGATTCAACTCCCTATGAATTCAAATCTAAACCAACTACAGTTAGATCAACGTAAACTGCTCAGCATTTCAGTGAATATTACAAGAGACACCATTAGTTCCAGGAAGTGTTTTTCACGTTAGTCTTGTGATCCAGTTTAGTACCAAAAATCCCCTTCGAAGAAAAGCCCTGCAGACATATAGGAATACTAGGCCCAGGCATCATGTTTCACATACCAGATCCCAGGGTTTTAAGGGTGGAGCGATCATACTTGGTCACCCAATGGTCTCCATACTTCAGCAGCAGGCGGATCGCAGTGGGAGCTCCATAGAATTGGTTAATCTTGAGTCGCTCCACCGTGTTCCAGTATCTGCCTGTGGAGTGCAAAGAGTGTCAAAGAGACACCAAATAATAAGAATGGAGGTAAAAACTAGGACACAGCTACATATTATCCTGCAAAGTGCTACTGTTTAGGTGGGAAAGACTGAAGGAAAGCTGGATCACAAGAAAATCAATCATGCAACATGTCATCAGGACTGGGAATAAGTTAAATAAACGGATGTTAATTTAAAAAAAAAGCCGATTGTTTGTAACAATTCTTGGTGACATCATACCTGGATCAGGGTAAATCGGTGTGCTCTCAAACAAAACAGTGGTTCCTCCGTTTGCTAACGGCCCGTAAACAGTGTAACTGTGTCCTGTTATCCAGCCAATATCAGCCACACAGCCAAACACGTCTCCGTCGTGGTAGCTAAAGACGTACTGAGGATGACGATGAGGGAACATTTTAATTTGTTATTGATTTACAAACACATCCTTGTGTTTTTATGGGGCTTACCCTGTGTGTGAGAGCAGCATAGAGCAGGTAACCAGCCTGAGTGTGGACGATGCCTTTGGGCTTTCCTGTGCTGCCCGATGTGTAGAGTAAGAATAAAACATCCTCACTGTTCATAACAGCAGGTTCACACACCACGTCCTCCTTCAGCATCTCCTAGAAAACACAGGCGAAAAAAGAAGATGATAATTGGTGGAATTATTGGCAATCTTTATTGTCTATAATTCATTGCAAACTTGCAGGTATTTAATTTAGTTTTATTAGAATTTTTTTATTTAAAAAAAAGGATAGTCAGAGCTGGAAGACCTTTGATCAACCCTTTATTGACCTCTATTATCTCACTTACCTCCTCCATGGCAACATCCCTGGCTGTCATGACAACGGGAGTATCTGTTCTCATGGCAACTAAGACCTGTTGGACAGAGGGACAACTCTGCACAGCCTCGTCCACCGTCTTTTTAAGCTCCGTGAATTTCCCTCCTCTGACGCCCTGATTCACTGTGATGACTGTGTTCGACTCAGCTGCAAAGTAACAAGAATAAACTGTTAACGACAGCAAAAATAGAAAAAAAATGACTCCAAACACAACAAAGATTTATAAAATGACTTACGAAACAAAAGGCAAATTCAAAAATACACAAATCGACTCCTGAAACACACTAAGTGAAAGACATATACACAAAACAACAGTAAAAAAAAATACACCGAGTGGTTCAGAAAAAACACATTATGAAAACAATAAAAAATAGGCACAAAAATGACTCCAAAACACAAAAAATTATAGAAATATCCACAAAACAACAGCTTAAATACACTAATTGATTAAAAAAAAGAACACACACACATTATGAAAACAAATTTACAAAAAACGATAGAAAATATACAAAATGATAGCAAAAAAATACACAAAAATGATTCCAAACACAACAAAAATGCTCAAGATTACTCGCAAAACACACTAGACCACTACAAAAATACATAAAATGACAAAAAAAATTCAAATGACAATAGAAATATCCATAATAACAAAAAATAAATAAAACACACACAAAACGACATGAAAAAACACACAAAACAACAACAAAAACACACAAAACCCTTTGATCTTTCCTGCATTAATGTTCAGATTGGTCATTATTCCTAATACTGACATGAATGTTGATAATGTGGCTTTTGGATCAGACAATGGATGGATGGATGGATGGATGGTTGGATGGATGATTGTCTATCAAAGTGTTTTCTCACCATCTCTGATCCGCTCTGCCAGAGCGTCTGCACTGAAACCTGCAAACACCACATTATGTGCTGCACCGATGCGTGCACAGGCCAACATGGCCGCCACAGCCAGAGGACACGTGGGCATGTAGATGGTAACGCAGTCGCCCCTTTTCACCCCCCGTCGCCTCAAAACATTTCCCAATCGACACGTCATCTCCAACAGCTCCCTGAAAAGACGAATATATTAAACCTACACCGCCTTAGAAACAAAAAAAAACATCTGTATCAACACAAAGATAGACTTTGAAATCCAAGACCTGTAGGTGTATTTGACCTCTGACCCCTGCTCATCTCTCTCCCAGATCAGGGCCACCCTGTCAGGACTGGTGTGAACATGGCGGTCCAAGCAGTTAACTGTTGCAACAGACAGAACAAACAGATCATGAGTGATAACATAAAGATAAAGAGATAGCTCTTCATGGCCCCTACAAAGAAATGATTTAACGACTGATTAAACTTTGGCCCCGGAGCCAAACATATTCACTGCAATTTGGCACTTTTACTTTGGGCTGTTATGATTTTATGTTGTCTTGGTCTTTTATAATGTGTGTATCTTTTTCATTCTAAACTGTGTATTTAATGTACTTTTTTTATTTTAAGCTGTGTTGTGAAGCACTTTGTGCCTTTTTTGTCTGTGAAATGTTACTTACTTACTTTACAAATATTGAAAAAATAGCTAAAAAATCTACCAAGTGATGCAAAAATGCATTTTTACACTGTATTTAGTTTGTTAATATAGGTAATATTTTTTCAGAAGACTGTTGCACCTATTTGCCCCAAAAAATACAAAGTTACAAGTTTGAGGTTTTTATTCTTTTTAGATCAGTGGTTACCAACCTTTTTTGATTGTGACCCCAAATACTTTTTTTTTTTTTTTTTAAATTTAGAATTATGTTCTGATTACGTTTGTTAGTGTTACAAATACAGAATTAGGGACAAATTGCACCATCTCAGATATTTTTATACTGCATTTTATTTGAACTAGATTCTTATTTGAGAAAGTGGAAGTATATATGTTATGTTTTAATTAAAAAGAAAATAATTTATTAATAAAAATAGTGATTTAATAATAATAAAAATATTTAAACATTTATGTTGTATGTTAAAGGTTTTTGAGCGTGGGAAATTGTGTGATGGTTTGCTTTACCTTTGTTTTGTTTTTTCTAAATGGCATAAAGCTTTGTTAGTTAATGTATGTTATGTTCAAAAAATTAAATTAAAAAAACTGCTTGGGAAAAAATTACAATAATAGTCTATTTTTTTTATCAATTATTACTAGACATTTCAGGAAATCAAATGGGGTCACGACCCCAAAGTTGAAAAACACTGTTTTAGATGTAGATCAAATTTGCCGCTGAAGAGTTTGACACTCAGTGTTGCCAAATACGTTTGATAATTTCCCGCCAATAAAACTGCAGAAACGTGGTTTCTTTAAAAACAACCTTAAAGAAACTACGTTTTTATGTCATAAAATGTTGCTGAATTGTGCTGTTTTCTGCTTGCATGTTGGTTTTGGATATCGTTTTGCAATTAAAGAAGATTCTCATGTTGTTAAACTTATGTATTCGTGCAGAAATTACATATTTGGTGGATTGTTTTGGGAGGAGAAACATATCTGGCATCCCATCTCTGTGAAGGTGTTTATCATGTCAACAGCCCAGCTACACCATAACATCTCAGATCCATTACTGTATCTCACCGGACACGTTGAGTTTTCCTCCCTCGAACCACTTGATCCTCCCTTGGGTCAGGTCACAGTCCTGGACCGTGTGGAAGGGGCTGATCCAGCTCAGCCTCTGGTTCCCCACGGCCGCCCAGAACCGCTCACTGTCGGACACGGAGAAGTCCCGAAGCTCCGAGCGGCTCCGGACTCCTTCAAAAGCGGGCGCCTCTGGCATGAACGCCGCGGTGCCACAACACTTTCTCCGCCCGCAGACACCGAGGGATGCCACCAGACGACGGCTGAAGGAGGAGACCACACACGGCCACATAGCGAGTGTCTGAGTGGGTTTTTGTGTTTCAGAAGAACATCTGAGAGGAAGAATGTGAAACTTCAGAGTGGAGGAAAGTTGTTTAGCTGAGAGAGGAAGGGCCTGAGGAGGGATGTGTTAAAGGGCGGTTCCTTAACAATATGCCGACTGTTTCTGTCTGTAAACAAGGCTGGAGCTGTGTGTGTGTGTACCAGGACAGTGGTTCCCAACCAGGGGTACGCGTACTCCTCGGGGTACGTGGAAAAATGAGGAATTTATTTCCAAGCTCCTTTTGTGGTAAATGTCATAAAAGTTATATATAACACAGGCAAGTTAATTATTTGATTTGTATTTATTTATTTATATTACTTGTTTTTTTTTTTTCTAATTTCAACTTTATTATTTTTCTTTACTAACAATGTAATCATCATATATTAGTATTAATCATACAGTATCAATAATACAAACGTTTACTATAAAATTATTTATTGCCTTTAAGGCTACATAATTTTATGTTTAATTTGAGTTAAATGCAAAGATAATGACTGAATATTAATTGTTCAATTTAAGAAGATGAAATAAAATGACTTGTGTTGAATATTCAGTTGTGTTATGTTCTACTTTTGGAGAATCATATGTATGGCTGTAATGCACCTTAACGTTGGTACTGGTCTTATCATTTATTTTTCATTTATTTTGTTCAATTGTAGAATACTGTAGATATTATGTTGAAAATGAAAATGTATGTAACCAATTGGTTAATAATAAATGGGTCAGTTTTTCTCATATCGACTGTTGCTGACTATTGTTCTCTGTTTGAGTAACATCACTTGATCAAGCCTTTTCTAACATTCCACACTACAAAATAAGTAATAAAAGTATGCCTGATTTGTGCTGATATCGTATCGGATCAATATCGGTATCGGCCAATACGCAAGGCTGCAATATCGGTATCATATCGGGAGTGAAAAAGTTGTATTGGGACGTTTCTACTACTAAATGTACTTAAGTAATAAAGTAAAACAAATGCCCCTTCAATAGTGAGAAAGGGTTTTTTTAAACCAGTAAATTCCAGATATTTTATATTTTTTAAGAACTTGTGGAATACTGGTACATGGAAACTATGGGGCACTGATTGTAAAGTTGCTCATGCTAAAATAAATAGCAACTTTTTGCAATGTTTAGCCAACAAACCATCTTGCAAAAATACAATGTCAATGTTGAATCTATATGGTAAAAAGTATTAATAATATATATATGTATAAAATATAATATAATATAAAATACTTGTTTTAGGAGTCACTGCTTTCACTACTCCTCAGAACAGCATGAAAAGCACAGTTAGATGGATTTCTGAGTGCTTCCCCTAAACATCCACACTAAAGAACTCACTCACACGTGCTGTCCCAATTTTTATGCCCTCCTCTGATTTCGGGTGTTTGTCACCTTTGCTGCATGTGTAACACCAATTTTACTTTCTGAGTTAAGGCTATCACAAGACAATAAAACTAGTGTAAATTTGTTTGTAAACACTTAACTGGGACAAAAAATGAACTATGGCATGAAAATGAGAAAAAAGTTGAAAATGAAAAGTGACAAAACACCCAAAATCTGAGGTAAGGCTATAGTAAGGCTATAAATGTTTGAAACATGTTTTTTTAGATAAGGCTATTGAAGGAAACCTAAAAACTAGAGCAAATATGATGAACACACTTACATGGGTTTAAGACTGTATTAAGAGTTATAAAATGCATGAAAATCAGATCAACACCAAAAATCAGAAAGAACACTGCACGAAGGCAAACAAAAAAAAAAAAACAAGACTCCAGGTCACAGTTTTTGATTTATAAACACCACAAATCATTGTCATCAGAGAGTGTGACAGGGTTTAGCTTTCCTTGTGGCAATAGTTCTCTAACTAACAAAGCATGGGTTCAATACTTGCTGTGTGAATAGCTAAAAATTTAGCTATAATCCACAAATGTAATGTGTTGTAAACATCCCTGATGTCTCACTCAGCAACTACCCTTTAGTCACAGCTGTCAAGTTTCATGCTCTATATTAAAAGTAAAATACTCTATGAGATGTGTCAGCAGAAAGAGGAGCTTTAGTGCAGCGTGCCAAGCTGTGACTCTGGCACAGCAGACCCAGGGTTCAAATACCAGTCCTCCAATGGAAACAACATGTGTAAACACTTTAAATCAGCAATGTTTTCCCACTGCAATACCTGAAAAGTAAAAATTAAAAAAAACACCATGTGCACTGCCATAAGCGCTATAAGTACTAAGGGTGTAGTTCTATAGTAACGTGTGGCATTGGCTCTCTGTTCACGGGCAGGCAGGGGTTCAATTCTTACTTGTACCAGACTCATGTTAATGTAAAAGAAGAGAAAGTGAGGGTCAACAGATGAGATTGCATGAAATAAGTGGAACTAGACAAAAAACTGAAAAACACCCCAATGAGAAGGTTAGGCACAAAAAACTTTGGAACATTTTTTCTCATTTTTCATGCCTTACTTCATTTTCACCACAGTTTAAGTGTGAACATCATATTTGCACTAGTTTTAGGGTCTTGTGATAGTCTTATCTCAGAAAAAAAAAAATCATATTTTTTCAAATTTTTTGCCTTACTATAGCCTTACCTCTGGTTATGGGTGATTGTCACTTTTTTCTCATTTTTCATGCCTTACTTCATTTTCACCACAGTTTAAGTGTGCACATCATATTTGCACTAGTTTTAGGGTCTTGTGATAGCCTTATCGCAGAAAAAAAAAAATCATATTTTTTCAATTTTTTTGCCTTACTATAGCCTTACCTATGATTATGGGTGTTTGTAATTTTTTCTCATTTTTCATGCCTTACTTATTTTTCACCACAGTTTAAGTGTGCACATCATATTTGCATTAGTTTTAGGGTCTTGTGATAGCCTTATCTCAGAAAAAAAATAATCATATTTTTTCAAATTTTTTGCCTTACTATATAGCCTTACCTCTGATTATGGGTGATTGTCACTTTTTTCTCATTTTTCATGCCTTACTTCATTTTCACCACAGTTTAAGTGTGAACATCATATTTGCACTAGTTTTAGGGTCTTGTGATAGTCTTATCTCAGAAAAAAAAAAATCATATTTTTTTGCCTTACTATAGCCTTACCTCTGATTATGGGTGATTGTCAATTTTTTCTCATTTTTCATGCCTTACTTAATTTTCACCACAGTTTAAGTGTGCACATCTTATTTGCATTAGTTTTAGGGTCTTGTGATAGCCTTATCTCAGAAAAAAAAAAATCATATTTTTTCAAATTTTTTGCCTTACTATAGCCTTACCTCTGATTATGGGTGATTGTCACTTTTTTCTCATTTTTCATGCCTTACTTCATTTTCACCACAGTTTAAGGTGTGCACATCATAATTTGCACTAGTTTTAGGGTCTTGTGATAGCCTTATCTCAGAAAAAAAAAATCATTTTTTTTTAAATTTTTATGCCTTACTATAGCCTTACCTCTGATTATGGGGTGATTGTCAATTTTCTCATTTTCTCATTTTTCATGCCTTACTTCATTTTCACCACAGTTTAAGTGTGAACATCATATTTGCACTAGTTTTAGGGTCTTGTGATAGTCTTATCTCAGAAAAAAAAAATCATATTTTTTCAAATTTTTTGCCTTACTATAGCCTTACCTCTGATTATGGGTGATTGTCACTTTTTTCTCATTTTTCATGCCTTACTTCATTTTCACCACAGTTTAAGTGTGCACATCATAATTGCACTAGTTTTTAGGGTCTTGTGATAGCCTTATCTCAGAAAAAAAAAAATCATATTTTTTCAAATTTTTTGCCTTACTATAGCCTTACCTCTGATTATGGGTGATTGTCACTTTTTTCTCATTTTTCATGCCTTACTTCATTTTCACCACAGTTTAGGTGTGCACAGCATAATTGCACTAGTTTTGGGTCTTGTGATAGCCTTATCTCAGAAAAAAAAAAATCATATTTTTTCAAATTTTATGCCTTACTATAGCCTTACCTCTGATTATGGGTGTTTGTATTTTTTTTCTCATTTTTCATGCCTTACTTAATTTTCACCACAGTTTAAGTGTGCACATCATATTTGCACTAGTTTTAGGGTCTTGTGATAGCCTTATCTCAGAAAAAAAAAAATCATATTTTTTCAGATTTTTTGCCTCACTATAGCGTTACCTCTGAACATGGGTGATTGTCACTTTTTCTCATTTTTCATGCCTTACTTAATTTTCACCACAGTTTAAGTTTGCACATCATATTTGCACTAGTTTTAGGGTCTGTGATAGCCTTATCTCAGAAAAAAAAAAATCATATTTTTTCAAATTTTTTGCCTTACTATAGCCTTACCTCTGGTTATGGGTGATTGTCACTTTTTCTAATTTTTCATGCCTTACTTAATTTCACCACAG